>NC_092231.1:17125893-17425893 GCF_036320965.1 Panulirus ornatus | reverse complement strand
GAGAGAGAGAGAGAGAGAGAGAGACTCTTTTGATGTAGAGATGTCGTGCGCGTCAGTGGAGGGAGCAAGGTGTCCATGGTTGTCGTCATTCAGCGAAGTCCCTGTAGACGAAAATTGGAACAAGGAGGAGGAGGGCAGGGCGAAGGAGGAGCACCTCGCGGGCAAGACGTGAGGGGCTAGAGAGAAAGAAATCTTAAGACGCTGAGCAGCTCACGGGAGGGAGAGAAGAGAGTTGATTACTGAAGTACTCCCGGTTACATGTGCTGGAGGGGAGGTCGACCTCATGACCGTGGACAGACCAGCAGTCTCCTGTGTGTGTGTGTGTGTGTGTGTTACTCGGGTGAAGACCAGCGACCGGATGGTTGTGGTAAAGTTAGAGGCAGAGCCATGACATATAATGTACCTGTACACAAGGGGCAAAAAAAGTATCTTGCCACTTTTTGTATGAAGTAATATGACACCACGGACGCAGCATTTTGAGGTTTACCCATCGGTCTAGCCTCGCCTTGGTATCCCAGCTTTCATGAAATTTTGATACATCGATTGCTAGCGACACTTCCTGCCATTTGCCATAATATCATATGATGTATTGATTTCATATTTCAGTGGTAATAGTAACAAGTGGGGCTATCATGATGATTAGGAAATTTGTGTGGCATTCACCCTTGCCAGAACAAAACCAGTTGTATTTATCACTTTGAAATTCATCGGATCCATCCGGAAAGATATATTGTTTTATATATTTCTTTCTTTTCGTGGGTCCATGGTGAAAGTGCCTGACGAGGATGGAAAGAAGGACAGTTACCAATATTTAGACGAGTCGTCAGGATTGTACCTGGTGTGATGAGCCGTTGGCACAAGTGTGGATGGAAGAAGGAAAGGTTTACGATTACTTGGGAATCATGGAAAGCATTTTGGGAAGCGGAAGGTTGAGGAGAGAAGCTTAAAGAGTTATGCTGAAGGAAGTCAGTCAGTGTTAAGATGGTCATGGCTAAGGCAGGAAAGTATTAATACGTATGGGTGAAGTCTGGCGAGGAATGTCTGCAGCCAGCCTGGAGGTTGCACACAAGACAGAGATGGCCCTCAAGAAATTGCACAGCGGTAGGTGCTGAAGATGGACCCGTACGTGAGTGTGGCACAGTTGGAAAAGTCTTAAGACAATGCAAGGATATGGTGGAGAACTTGGACTGCGTGAAGAAGACTATATGAAGAATGGAAGGACTTGCAGGACGTGAGAGAAGGGGCGCAAGTAGATTAGCATAGGATACAAGAAAGGAAGAGCGGGAGAAAGAGGATGTGGGATACAGTAGCTATGGTAGAGTGGGTGAACGAAGGAGGTACAACAAAGTAAACGCGGAAAGAAGGAAATTCAGAACTATTAAGGAGGTCAGGAGAGAGGTGGACAGAGTTAGGGAAGACCGGTAGCATGAGTTGTGTAAAGCAGCAGAGGAGCTGCCAAGAAGGTGCCTGAAACACGGCAGCCAAGAAAGGAGCGTTGCGGGAGATGCCAAGGCGTGCAGCAAGAAGCATAGCATCGCGCACGAGGAAAAGGACCTGTTGACTGAACAAAGGGAAGGAATACATTCGACGGGGAAGGGAAACCAGGTTAGGGAACGAGGCTAACTCACCAGTCTGGGGTGAACATGATGAGTCCAGGTTTGGAAGTGAGTGTAACTAAAGCAGGAGTCAGGGACATGAGAAGTGGGAAAACTGGTTATGGACGGTACACCAGCAAAGCCTCTGAAGGTCTTAAGAAAAAAAAACACCAAAGAACTAGTCTGGTTATGCAAGGACATCTTGGCTGAGAAGTGGTAAATGGCCTCTAGATTTCTCAGAAACTATGATATACCTCCAACTCTCCGAAAAAAATAAACAATTATGATTATGTGATGGACTGTCAAGACAGTTGGATATTCAGCCTTAAAAACTATTCCTAAAATTCCTGCTTTGAGCCTGGGCAAGGAGGACGCTAGAGAACATTATTGCCATATCCTGGGTAAGGATCAACTGAACTTCATGAAAAGGGTACGAGACAGAGAGAGGTTATGACCCGGCAGTGGAGTCTGTCTGCCTTTCGTTATATTACTGTGTTTGGTAGACTGGGGTCTGTCTGCCTTTCGTTATATTAGTGTGTTTGGTAGACTATGAAAGTGTCGATAGAGTGAACTGGTGAGGTCGAGAGAGAGAGACTGTGAAGGTGATTGGTGTTTACCGGAGAGACGCGACATTATTAGACTGTACGCTGACCAGGAAGTAATAATGGGAGTAGTTGATAATTCAGAAGCGCTATTGATAAACCTGGTGAGTTTGGCACGGGTGGCTATTGGTTTATGCTGCTCCTAGCCGTCTGTTTCGGAGGAATTCAAGATGTACAGAATGTGGATGGTGAGGTAATAGGCAGCCGGTGCAGAAGTGTACGAACGTTGATGGGCTAATAGAGACAGTCCACCTGAGGGAAAACAGCTTGTGGGTAACAACGGAAGGGAAGATAAGGTGATTGAGACCGTCATTTACATCTCATTAGTCTTACCCTCATTTGCACTCTCACCAGTTTCCTTTGTTATATGAACCTCTGCGCTGGCTGGCATTCCTCTTGCACTGCCATGTGCAAGCTCAAGATCCTCCATTAACTCGTGTTATATGAACTCCCTCCTCTGATCCAGCCAGTCTCGGGACTAGGCAGTGGTCAGCGGGGATGAAGGGCGATATAGAAGCGCGAGTGCTGATACTTGGCCGTCCTGATCACATGACTGACGATATAGAGGTCACAATAAAGGCTTGATGTGGTGGAGGCTGCCACCACTGACAAAGAACATGGGCTTCAAAGCAAAGAGGGTTGTAGGGACTGTGGTGGGTGTGTGTGTCTGGACGTATCCAAAACATTGGTTGTGATAAGAGTGAAATGATTGGTCATTTACGAGTCCTTGGGTTGTGGGTAGGGGGAAAGTGCGCTAGGAAGGCAACAGAAACATTGACAAATTCTCCACGGTACAGGTGAACGAGGAAAGATGATGCTGATTGATTGTGTATAGGAAGAAATGTTTGCGACTTAAGCGTCAGGTGGACTACTGGGCTGGAAACTCAAGGGTTAGAATGTTGCAGGAACTGGATGAAGGATCGTTCTTGGAGATGCTGCGGAGAAGAGCTAACGAGTGGGTGAAGTTCAGGGATGTGGGGGGATTTGGGGGGGTAAGGCAGACTATTGGCGACCATCAGGACAGGATTTACATGGACTTTCATCTAGGCGGGAGAGGTGCGTGTCAGCGATGCGCAGTTGAGTCGATCCTGTGGAACACGGCGACCTGTGGCCACTGTCGGGCTTTGTTCCTCCCGTACACTCTCCCACTGCTACATTAAGTGGAAGAGCAGAAGGTTTTACACACGTTTTCATAGTAATTTATTACCCGTATCGTTCCTTAGTGACAAACTTTGCTGTTACATAAGTGGTGTGCGTCACCACCAGGTTACAGCGGGAGCACAAGTGAGCCATTATGAGCGGGAGACGTAGTTGGATCAATCGGGAGTTCGTGTGGTGGGCGTAGTGAGGCGTAGTTGGGTCATCTGGGAGTTACTCTGGTGGGGACGTAGTTGGGCGTTGGTTGTGGGTCCCCTGGTGGGTGGGTGTGTGTGTGTGTGTGTGTGAGGGGGGGGAGACTCCCCGCACCGCAGCCTCACCTTGACCACGACGGTCTTGTTGCTATGGTGTGTCTGCCACCCTCCCTCCCTCTCCTGGCGCTATAGGTAGAGCTTGGCCGCCTTCACCGTAGAGGCTCCCGCAGCGTTATGTCTCCACTCAGTATAGGGGATGGCCGGGCCCCCCTTACACTTACATAAAGCACATGAGTGTAAATAAGTGTCGGGATGCGTGCGGTGCGGGCCGGAGTGCCTTACGTAACCTGGCGCGGCGCTCCCACAATGCACCAGCGGTACGTTGCTGCCTGTCCTCCCTCCCTCCCTCACTCCCGCGCCTCAACAGCTGTATACGAACATTTAGGATTTGCATTTGGGATTTGACTGGCTTTTGGCGGAGTCCGTTTTATTATTACTTGCTAAATTGACGACATTTGATGTCCCTGAACACTGCCACGGTAATCACCATTATTTGTGATTATTGTATGTGAATGTACAAGGTTGAGGTGGTAACGTGTGGTCGGGGGTGGAGGATGGCTGGGTCAGCAGTTGATGTATGATATGTATGGAAGTTGTCAGGTGGTGCGGACCAGGTGAACACCCGGTAATGAACCTGACACTCACGTGTCCTTATTTGTTGACTTCACGCGTCAGGGCCGAGTGGCCCTTGCCTAGACAGCTAGCAATGTGCTGCTTTTTGACCTGTGTCTGCCGGAGACGACTCCTGCAACACCTGTACACCCCCTGTAGGTGTTTTTCATTGGCGGAACTGCAGTTCCTGAACGAGTACAGCGCCGGGAGAAGTCGCGTAGGAAAGAAGGAACTACGTTTGGCATGAGGGAGGTATAAACGTTGCACACAAGTCAGGCGCGAGAGTCATGGCATTTGTGTCGAGAACATGACGTGCACCGTACCTGTACTTTGTGCACATTGTGTCATGACTCTACTGCCACCGGTGGCTATATGTAGGCGTGGGCTGATATATGTTCTCTAGTGGTCATGTGGGAAGCAGCCATGTTATACTGACTGTAGATATGCATCTGCAGCAATCTCTCTCGTGTTGGTGGTGGTGGAGGGGATGGCCGGATACAAGTCATTACTGGGATGGTGGGGAGCAGGACGGGCCCAGGTCACCACCCACCCGGGACAACACCGCTCAACACCCGCGGGAGGTGTTTCTCCCCTGCTATGGTGTCTGTGGACACCATCTGATCAACGGTTTAAAACATTTTTCTTCTTAATTATTATGATTATCGTAATGATCGAAATAGTGATTGATTATTTATTAGATTAATTCAAGCCTAAGGCTGAATATATGCCGATGAAATACATTCAACTTAGACATCGGGCCTTTAAAAACATGAAGACACTCTGTGCACTGGTTATTGATGTTCATAGTGCTGGGATGGGACACCTAAAGCTCGTTTGGTCTCTTCGATTGCGATGTCGACTTCAGTCTTGGGACTGGGGGATCCCTGGTGGGAGGAGCAGACGATGGCGTAGATGACGGAGTAGCTTCATCCCGAACTGTTGTATGAAATCCATGTGAATATTCGAGAGTCGGGAGGAGCGCCTCTTGATAGATGGACTGATGATAGTTTTGCCTGCCGTTGCCAGCACCTTCCCTGGTAACCCTTGTTGTATGTTGGGTGGGGCGGGAGAAGAGGGAGGGAGGCGTAGATGAGTCAGGGATGAGTGGAAGTTGTGCTGATAGTCTTGAGTTCAGGAGCAGGAGAGAGTGACCAAGAATTAAGGTTTCAGTGGTGGTTCTGACCTGTTCTTTCCAGCTTAGTGTGTCCTGCAGAACGACACCGAGAAGCTTTGTGGGCTGAACCACCTGGAGAGGACTGTCGGGCCTGATGGAGACGGCAGGGGGTTGGGGCGGGAAAGGCTAGGGCAGCGATGGAGACCTGTATGATGACGGCTTGCTTGGGTTTGACGGTAACGAGGTTGGCTTTGGTCCACTGCTTGTGGAATCGTTTGGTTGGTCAGGTGTCGGGATGAAGCAGGTCATGGCTCTCCCAGCCAGGGACAGTGAGGAAGATCTCCTATGGCCTCTGGCACCACTACCTGTTGATGTTGATGATGAGAGTGAGGTTGGCAGCACGTGGTGTTGGTGATAGTGATGGTGGCAGCCCATGGTGATGATGAGAGTGAGGGTGGCAGCACATGGTGATGATGAGAGTGAGGGTGACAGCACATGGTTTTGGTGAGGGGTGGCAGTTAGTCCATTATTGAGGCGACCTTTGCCAGCGTCATGCAGGTTGTTCAGCTTCCTCCTCCCTACCTACCGCTGCATCCTTACTGCGTCGTCAGGTGTCCGCTCCACCACCACTGTCACCATCACCACACCAAGTCATAATGCCGACTACCACTGCCACTACCCAGGCCTCCCCACAACCAATCAGCATTACCATACCGCTTGTGTAGCGTGGGATAGAAGGGGTGGTGTGTAGCGGGGGAAATGTGGGGTGGTGTGTAGCGGGGGATAGGTGGGGTGATGTATAGCGGGGTATAGGAATGGTGTGTAGCGGCGGATAGGAGGGGTGGTATGTAGCGGGGGATATGAGGGGGTGGTGTGTAGCGGGGGATAGGAGGGGTGGTATGTAGCGGGGTATATGAGGGGGTGGTGTGTAGCGGGGGATAGGAGGGATGGTGTGTGGCGGGAGATAGGAGGGATGTGCAGCGGGGGATAGGAGGGGTGGTGTGTAGCGGGAGATAGGAGGGGTGGTTTGTAGCTGGGGATAGGAGGGGTGGTGTGTAGCGGGGGATGGGAGGGGTTGTGTGTAACGGGGGATAGGAGGGATGATGTGTAGCGGGGGATAGGAGGGATGTTGTGCAAAGAGGTTTCGGAGGATGGTGAGCTGTGGTTGTGGTAGACGTGGAGGGAGGAAGGAGGTTGGTGGTGGCACACAACACAGTATGTGGCTCAGTGTGGCATCGATCCTGCTGCCGGGAGGGGAGGAGGGAGGCTTGGGGGCTGGGCTGGCCGGGGGCAGACGCCCCCCTCCTCACACACTCTTTGTTGTATTGTTTTCAAGGGTTGTCAGGAGGTTAGGTAACCTTGGCTGTGTCATATTGTCTACCCACTTTACTTGGGATGCTGAGTGGGGAGGGATTTGTGGCTTGGGAGGCTTACGAAAGATGGGGGAGTGTCAGGTATTGGGTGATGGTAAGGAATGGGGATGTGTGTGGTGATGGGTAGGTAGCATGAAAGAGAGGATAGCTTGGGTGGGAGGGGAGGCTTTACCGCCTATGTAGGGAGGAGGAGGAGCAGTAGTGTAGTGTTGCTGGGAGGGACGATCACCTGCGCCGGTGGCCGGGACTTGCCCAGGGATAGGTCATGGGTCAACCTTCCACGCTAGGCTTGAGGTTTTGTGGCGGACGAGACGCTAGAAGTACAGGTGGAGCCTGGGGGGTAGTGGAAGCGGTGGGGTTGCTGGAGGTGGGTGTAACTGCGTTTGTTATATACCAGACTACACTCTTCACTTAATTGAGTACAGGGTGTCGTGACACCCTGTAATACACATCTGCCGTCTCCACTTGCATCGTCAGATTTGATATAACAGTCATGGTATTGTTGGAATGATGATACACATACGTGAGATGCGCTCGCGTTGGCGTGTGTAATGATCACGACGGGTGGGGTGGGGTGGAGAGGAGCGACAAGTCCTTCTGTAAATAGAGGGCTTTACCACCTCAGTCTTCACCAGCAGCAGCACCACCACCACCCGTGCAGGCTCTGGGAGACGATGCCTCGAAAGTGTAAAGTCTACTGAATGTGGAAGATGTTATAAGGTGTAAATGTAGGTAATGTTGGTGTCTGATGCCAGATACCTGCTCGACAAAGGAATCTCGGCCGTCAGATACGATAGATATATAGGATATATTTCTTGTATGATCTGAACTAGAGGCCCGAGAAATCTCATTGTGTGTTGAAAGACAAAATGGGTTACAAGTTGTAGCATTGGTGAGCGAGCGTTTTGTCATGTCTCCTACCCACCACCGGCACCTGAGGGATGTTTGTGCCAAGAGTCAAGATCATGTGAGGCTGTAACACTTACTGAATACCATCAACATTTGATGGAAATAGAATGAATTACTGGCAAAATCAAGTTATGTATAGCAATTTTTTTAACATCAAAAGAAAGCATCAAATGGTCTGGTCAATAATATATATATATATATATATATATATATATATATATATATATATATATATATATATATAGATAGATAGATAGATAGATGTAGCGTTAATGAGATGACCATGATAAAGGCATTCTATTGTCCGTGCCTTCGTAGCTAACAAACAGAAAAAAAAGAGTTGCTCCCAATTGAGGGAGAGACAAACGCTCAGTTGCATGGCTCGAGGATGTGGTGGTGATTGAAAACCTTAGGGCGAGCAGGTACAGACGAGGGAGGGGACATGGTGGAGGGTAGTTGACCTGTTAGTGCAGCAACGTGTTGACTAACCTAACCTAACCTAACCATGGTAGAGGACTAACAGAATAACAGAAGGAAGATAAGGCAACCGTTGTTACTAATGATCCTGAACCCTAACTACTTTGGTTTGCTCTCTATACTTCATTATTCATCTCCTTTGTTTAACAATAGTCAAGTTTCTTCTGTCATTTCATTGCCTTCCGTAGTTAGCCAAGGTGTTATGCTTCCTATTTTAATAAGTTAATATTTTTTTCCCCATTTCTACCTTTTAAACTGGAAATAATTTCTTGTTTCATTCTGGATCTGCTTTGTTCAAATAATCAGTTTACATTAGCCAAGCTTGTACAGTCTTATCATGTAATGGTTTCACTTGCCCCTTTTTCTGGTAGAGTCAATTCTTTCCTGAAATATTAATTTCCATTACAATCGTAACAGATAATATCTTCTTATAACCAACCATCATGGGGGAGGAGGGGGGAGGTTGTGTGGGTGAGGCACTACCCTCGTGGCTCCAACGTCAAGCCTAGCACAGTAAGTTAACTGCACCTGTGGTGTGGTAAACATGTGCCTAGGTCTGAGAGTGGAGTCACGAGTGTAGGGTAAGACGGGTGTTGTGTGTGTGTGTGTATGTGTGTGTAAGCTTCAGTACCTCCCACAACCACAGACACGAGTGGTTCACTTGACCAATGAACCGCTTCACATCTCCACTGACACGAGGAAGGTTCTCCAAGAGCTTTAAGGTTCAGACTGTGACCGAGTCAGGGGTGACCCCCCACCCTCTTGCTTCACTTGCTTATTGTGAACTTCCTCCAGGTCAGTGTCAAGGTGACGACCCGTCTCTAGTACCAGAGGTGATGTTGGTGTTGCTGGCTGGTGTGTTTTTGTGTGTGTGTGACATGCTGTTTGTTTGTAGTGTGGCTGAGTGTTGTGGTGGCAGGCTTGCCGCCTGTTGTGTTGCTGATGGTGTCGCTGGGTTTTGAGGTGGTAAGCTCTGCTTGTGTTGTTGACGGTGGGGTTAGGTGTTGTGGTGTCAGGGTGTCTGCTTGTGATGGTGTATGTGGGTGTTGTTGCGTTAGGCTGTTTGAGTATGGTGTTGCTAACGAGGTGGCTGGGTGTTGTGATGGCAGTGTATCTGCTTGTGGTGTTGCTGCCGATGTGGCTGGGTATTGTGGTGGCAGGCAGTCTGCCTAATGATGTTGCTGGCTGGGTGACTGTGTGTTGTGGTAGTAGTCCGTTTGCTTACGGTTGTGGTGGCAGGATGTCTGTTCGTAATGTTGACGTTGTGGCTAGATGTTGCGATGGGTTGTCTGTGACGTAGCTGAAGGCTTGGCTGAGTGTTGTGGTGGCAGGCTATGTTGTGTTGTCCGCTTATGGTGTGGCTGGGGGTTGTGTTTGACGGTGTGGCTTTGGTGTTATGACAGTGTGTGTGCTTGTGGTGCTACGACGGTGTAGCTAGGTGTTGTGGTCGAAGTGTGTGTGCTTATTGTGTTGCTGACGATGTGGTTGGGTGTGTTTGTGGCAGTTTGTGTGCTAGTGGTGATGTTAACGGTGTGGCTGGATGTGGTGGTGTCAAGCTGCTTGCTTATGGTGTTGCAGACGATGTGGCTGGGTGTTGTGGTGGCAGGCCGTATTTGTGGTGTCACCATGTTCTTTGTAGGTGTGCTTGGCGGATTATGGTGACGAAGTATTCTTTGTGGTGTAAGGTCCCTGTGTGGTGGTGGTGTTTCCATGGTGACGTGTTGCTTTTTTTTTTTTTTTTTTTTTGCACCTGGTGTGTGATATAGTGAAAGCAGGTCAGTAAAATACGTTACTTGGGTAATCTAGAGCATGCTTAAGGATATATCCGGTTCATCCGTTGGTCGAGTAAAGCGTCGGTAGCCCAGATATGCACACGAATGTACCGACCGACCGACGGTGCCTAAAGGAAAATGTCCGTTTTCTGTTGAGGGACTTGATGTAGAATACGAAAGCGGACTTGAATTGTCTATAAAACTTGGGGGTAGCTCTGCTAGATTCTGCATCGTATCAATACTACAGCATTACATTATACTTTTAAGTCTTAAGTTTCTACATTATTAATGCCAGTTCTGCCGAAGCATTGTATAACCTGTATTACCATTTACAGTAAATTAAAGTGGCATATTTTGTTATTTTAAGAATATTTGCAACAAGGCAGTATAGAATTTCACTTGGCTGTTTAAGATTATTCTTTTCGTGGGCTAATGCAGTTCCGAGACAGTATATCGTTGTACGAACTTCCTCAAATTTCCCATGTAACAAGAATTTTTACTTAAAAGCTTTTTGCCAAATGTAAATCGTCTTAAAATTGATATCTAAGGATCCCTGTTTTTATTGACCTGAGGCGATGGATGTGGGTGTGGTTGAAGTGTAGTGATGGTGGTGTGTGTGGTTGTGATGAAAAGCAGCAGTGCGGATGAACTGTACCATGGCCGCCACATATAAACATTCATACGGTTATGAACGTTATTAAAGATTTCTTTACATATCTTTTGTTTTTGTTCTTTACTTTATTTTCACCTTCTCTTGGTTTATTTTCCTTCTTTATTACTGTTCTTATCTTCGTGGTGTACGCTTGTCTCAGATCTGTTTCCATTTCATCTTCCTCCGTTTTCTTTCGAATCTCTTCACTTTTGAGTGTCCAACTGGCCGTTTTGATTGGTTGTGTACGTCCCGTGTTACTGTGTGAGGTTTCCGTCGTGACTGACTGCTCATCCTGTACTGAATGACGACTCGATGTAATATGATGTAAGGGGCAGCATCCCAAACCATACATATATACACTCCACCCAAGCTTTTTTAGTGTCAAGAGATCATCCATGGGCAGCAGCGCTCAACTCCACTGGGTTCTTTAAGATGTAAATGGGAAAGCTAACCCCCTGGCTGTATCCGGCCAGTCTGTTTGCAGTGAATATATTGGCATGCAGACTGCTGCCACGAACATTTATCTGATCAAGTCCTTACTGTGAAAGCTTGATCACAGATCTAGTTGCAAGGGTAGAGAAGTACCCTCTAGCGGATGAATGGCTGGTAGACTGCCAAATTAACCAGACCCTCCCCTACCCCCAGGACTTAAACCACTCGAGTCTGTGTACTACAGATCTTGGAGTACATCTGGTTGTCTGGTCAGTGAATGTGTGTGTGTATGTGTGTGTAGTGTGTGTGTGTGTGTGTGTGTGTGTATGTGTACGTACGTTAGAAAGGCTAGATTATCTAAGATAAGTGTTGGATGTACTGGAGGCCCTCATGTCGCAGTGAAAGCAGCATCACCAATCACCTCGCTATGGTTGCCATCATCCTCTACAGTTGACCATCTCACTGTGTAATGCGTCACTCATGGCCCAGCTTGTGTCATGCACCAGTAAAACCATCCTCTGACCTGTCCCTTGACGAGACGGTGGAGATGGTCAGCTGTAGCGTGGTGGGAAGCATTGCTGGAAGGATCTGTGTGTGTGTGGGTGTGGGTGTGGAGGCGGGTGTTTGAGGGTGTGTCGGGTGTGGGTTGTGGGCGGTGGTGGCGGCGTTACTACTGCTACTGATGGTGTAGTGTGAGCCCAGCAGCTCTTAACTCTCTGCCTTCTCTTCTCCCTCTTCTCGCACGCACACAGGGGCCTGGTTCCATCCAGATCAACTGGACCCTAAAGGTAAGACTCAGATCTTGCGCTGACCCAGCACAGTCACTGGGGTGCTCAGTGCCCGTATCCTGTTCATGCTTTTTCATTTCCTACTAACCAGTCATGTATAGTTACAATAATGATGATGTCTTGTAGAAGGAAGGACCTTTGGTGGTGGACATTAAACTGCACTGTGCAAGAGCAGGAATGTTGACCCGAAGTGTTGGAGTTTGTCCCCCTAGGGAGGTTGTAGATGACTCAACCCCCGCTAGTGAGACGTGACGGTACTCTAGTTGTTCACTTGTAGTGTAGTGCATGTTCCCCCGGGCGGGGCCAGGGGCGCACCTGAGTGGTGTGTGTGACAACCTTACGCTCCACGAGAGCCGGACACCAGTAGTGAGGTGTGTAGTGTGCAACGCTGCATTATTCATTTGGCTTGTAATGAGTATTCCCGTAGACGTTTGTGGAAGGTTTTTGCGGATGACGACTTGTAACATGTTTGACGCCGGAACCAGTGACCGGCAACCCCCTTTTTTTTCAGCCTGTGTATGAAGTAGGTTTTGGTGAGGAGTGCTTACTACAGTTGCACTGTAGGAAATGTCATGACACACCAGACTAAGCCGAGACGGTGTGTGTTTTGTGCTCTGAATTGTACTTATTGACTTTTTTGGTGTATGTGTGTCTGGTGTGTGTTCAAGATCTCTTGCCTCGCCTGAATGAACAATATGCCTGCCATATATAACTACAATGTTATATGTTAAAGTTTTCCGTTTGAAATGCGTGTGTTGTGTGATTACTTTTAACCTAGTGGCTCGTTATGTTTGAGGAGTCATTTGTATACCAGAATGACATTGTTAACCAATGAGTGAGGATGAGAATGATAGTTAGTCAAGGATTTGCCTTTGTTGTGTGATTAGGGATATGTTAATGCAGTCATAGTTCAGAGGTTTATTACACTGGAAGTCTTCACTGTAATTTGCTGCATGTATGTTGACCTGTGCATCAGGAGTGCCGCCTGCGATGGCCATAGTACAGGTTGCACAATCTTGGTCGGTGTTGTCCGTCGCTGGACAATATTCATACCAAGTTACACATGGCAGTTCTTGTTCATATTATTTGATCACTAGCCAACTCCTCTCGGCAACTCTGACAATCTCCTCTTTATCATGAGTGTTGCTTATGAATTCGTACTCAAAGAATTAGTTCAGTCCTCGTAGTCAAGATGAAGTATTACTCTTATGGCCTGCCCAACCAACACCTGACCCAGTGTCGTCTGGCGTCGACCTGGTGCGACCAAGGTAAGGACAATACTGACCTTCAGAACTAGAGGTCCACGAGTGTGACATCAACAATCAACCGTCCTCCGTAATTCTCCAGGGACCACCGTAAAGGCTTGGCCTCCACGCTTCTCACATGATTAATGCTCTCGGCGTGGCCGACCCAACATCTTGAAATACTCTTGTAGTCAGTCCAATAGCTCTCGGACTCCAAAGCGCCTGGAAAAAAAAAATCCTGAAGGATCTCGGCTACACACATCCCCCAGCAGGACAAACACGAGCCCAGCAGCCGCCGTACACTTTACGAACTACAGAATTTCAACCGCCTCACTTCTCCTGCACTGGCATCAAAGCCACATGACTCTGGTAACTCCTCGCACAACCTGTAGACCTTGACACGCCACCTCCACTATGTGCGTAGTACCAGTACACACCATTCATCATCACCTCACATAGTGTGTCCCCTCCTGCCTAGTCCTGTGCTGTAACCATGTGTAACTTTGGTCAGGAGGTAGCAAAACCCGTCGTCCTCCCCCCTTCCTCCGATCTGGCCTACCCTAGACCAACGTACTCTCTTCATGTTTACAGGCCTGTCCGTTACCACAGTCTTAAACCCTGTAATGTGGCTTCTTCTGGACCTGCCTTAGATATCTACCCCCAACTGTCCTGGCTCAGCTTTACAATATTTCAACACGCCGGTCCATTCTTAAGCCTCATCAGTGCACAAAGAGAAGGTTGGCTGACCCTATGAAGCAGAGCACCACACTCCTACCGACCACCCCATTATCGACAGTGCATCCCAGATCACAATAGTGGTAGTGGTCGTTCCCCTGTGTAGTTTAGCTCGCCCAACAGACCATCACCCAACGTTTCATTGATTCCCGTTGTCCTTAGCGATGCTCACTGAACTCGTAGTGATCATCGTGCAGCCTAGCTCACCATACAGTAATGACCACCATCGCCAGTTCAGTCCAGATGATCACCTGGGCACCAGACGCCAGTCAGTCCAGTTCGCTCTACCATTGATGACCACCAGTCAGTCCAAATCACCCTGGCGCTGACCACCAGTCAATCCAGTTCACTATACCCCAGGCGAGCGCCAAATCCATACAAACTGCCCCATCAGTTTCCCTGCACAGACTGCCAATCACTCACCTCAGAACAGCCTGCGCATCACCGACCCAGCACAGACAGCCCATCACTAGCCACGCAGAGACTAGTACCCCCAACACAGCAGCTCATGACTTCCACAGGACAGATAACCCATCTTAAGAAGAGAAGGTTCAGAAGAATGCGACAAGAGATGGCACCAGGAATGATTGTCCACGTCATCCATCTCTTGAGAACTTAAGGCTGTGGTCAGGTTACTCCTCACTCTTTTCTCTTCTAGGATGGGCGAATTCAGAGCCTCTAACTTGACCCCGTAACTCAGCTCACTTAAGATATGAAGTGCTTTTATAGTATACGAGTGGTGGGTGAATGAAACAATATGACTTAAGGACATGGTTAACGCAGACAGTATGTATATATTTAAGTTGTATAACATTAGAGTTGAACCCCACGTGTGTACGACTCCCTCCCCTTACTGAACAAGTACGCAGTTAATGACTACCCGAACACACACAACCCATCACAGAGTGCTGGTCACTCCCCCACACAGACTGCCCAACACCACACCAGCACAGGATCACTTCAACATGGACAGCCCATCATCTCCTTGGCACAGACAGCCCATGGTTTCCCAACACAGGCTGCCTGCGACTTTCCTAGCATAGACAACTCAGGACTTGCCAAACAGACTGTCTATCACTTCAACACAGACTGCCCATCACTTCCCAGTACAGACTGCCTGCTTATAACTTCCCCCAACAGTCAGATCGTCATTATCTCTGGCAGCCAGCCGTTGCGTCCTGGCCAGGACGTGGCAGACCCCTATAATCTCGTGGGATTCCCAGAACGTATCCCAGGCCAACCAGAACTGAACACATTATCAGTGTCAGCTGAACGTACATATGTGTACCAATTACCCTCCACCATGTAACCTACATTCATTGTAACGAACGTGTTTGATAATTACACTTAGAACATAATTCATGTGATGACCAGAATATATATATATATATATATATATATATATATATATATATATATATATATATATATATATATATATATATATATATGCTGTATTTCCACAAGAAAGTGGTCTTGTATTTACATTTGTCAAGTACCAGCAGTCTGGGAAGTTTCTCACTAAAGAAAATGGATGTTGGGTACACCACGTATTGTTAAAACTCTTTTTCTGCTTCACATTTATGTATTTCAAAATGTCTTTGTCTATGGGAGCATTACGCTGTTGCATGTGAATGTTAAGCACGCATGAATTTAATTCAATTAGCTTCAGTTTATCCTACACCCATTTTCTTTGGTAGTAGGGCAGGGGAACAGAAAATGAAGCAGATTCCCGTAGTATCTTGAGAATGGAAAGGCATGTTCGTTTTCTGTACACACACACACACACACACACATTTTCTGGAGTTAGCGGGTTAGCGCCGGGAATAGATGGAGTACTGCTTCGTAGGTTCTCATGTACTCCTCTCTGTCCTGGATGATGTATTGAATCCTGAACATTTTGTCCATAGCCAAGCCTCACAGAACATTTCATGGTTTACCGCTAACCACTTTATACGGCAAGGATGGGCCAGTTACAGCTTGTCGTCCCTTTTATACCACATGTTTCCAATTCGCTCTTTCCCCATAGACGCCTGGCACCGTCTGGTTCTTAAGGTTTTGATAATTCAAAACGCCCTTCACTCAATTTTTCCATCTTTTTATTGGTCTCCGTCCCCTTACTTTCTCTTTTTTGACACGAATGGTCTTTCTTCACTCATCTTCTCTAATGTCCAAACTGTTTCGCCAGTGTTTTCATCTATTTCAATAGTACTCGGCTGAGTATTACCACCTCTTACACAGTTTCATTCATTACACGATTAACTCTTACCACACACTGTCTTGAAGCACTGTGTGTCAACACATTCACCTTCCTCCTTTCTTTAGCGTGTAGCCTCCATGATTTGCATCCATGCAGCACCGTCTAGACTACTCTACCATCAAACATACCCATCTTTTCCCTGAAAGACAGTGACTTATCTTCCCACACACCCTCAATGCACCCAGGACTTTTCCCCTCCTCATCCACCCAGTGGTGAACATCAGCTCCCGTATTCCCATCTTCTGCCATGTCCATTCACGGGTGTCTATAAGCGCCCTACCTCTTGCCACTCAAGTTCAAACTCAAAAAAAAACCAGCCTCCCACCCCCAGATGAACCTCAGGCACCTCACCTTGAACCAAACACACTGAAAATCAGTCAACAACGCTCTCCTCCTTTGTGGAGAAATTCAGTTAAATTCCCAACCTCTTTACTACACTTTATGCCATGCAAGGCTATCACCTTCTCCATTCATCATACATCTCTCGCTTCGTATACCTCCACGACCCAAACTCCTCGCATGTGCCACCTTATCATCTAACACATTCAACAGTCCTTAGTATTCACTTCATCTCCTTACCTGTTACCGCCACCCCATATATATATATATATATATATATATATATATATATATATATATATATATATATATATATATATATATATTTATATATGTATGTATGTATGTATGTATGTATGTATATATATTCCACGGGGAAAATGAAACACGAAAAGTTCCCAAGTGCACTTTCGTGTAATAATCACATCATCAGAGGAGATACCAGAGAGAAATATAACAGTCAGTTGATATACATCGAAGAGACGAAGCTAGGACGCCATTTGGTGAACATGTGATTGATGACAATATGTATATATATATATATATATATATATGGTCGTAATTTATGAAGGAATAGTTGGTTCCAACAATGTTGTATTGTTTGCGAGTGGCCGTGGGTCTTAGGTTATGATATGTGACGCCTTATAATTCTTTGGTTCGTGCTAATTGAAGATGTTTTCGTCACATTAATGTACTGGTGTGAGTGGTTTTTATCGTAGTAATGTAACTTAACAGGTTATATTACGATTTGAATTAACACAGACGTGGTTGAAGCACGGCAGAAACGTGTCTCTTTTTAGGTTAGTGGCCAGCAGACGTAGACATCACTCATTCTGAAACTGTATTTCAATCAATGAGGATTAGATTGACCAGTAGGTGAATATCGTTCGGATAGGTGTTATGGAACCTTGCAAAAGTAACCAAAATAGAAGTGGAAAGATGGAGTGAAAAAGCAATATTGTGTGTCGGGAGATCAGAACAACCTCAGATATTGATGAGAGGGCAAGCACATCAGAACGTAATTGAGCGATTGTTGTATACTCAGTCTCGCATTTATATATATATATATATATATATATATATATATATATATATATGTAATGTGTATAGTAGGTTTTCGGTTGTAAAATGAATTAAATATTTGTTTGATGCGTAATTGTCACATATAAAAATGTTTGTTGAGGGATTTGATAGTTATACGAAAAGTTTGTTTTGAAATGGAATCAACATTGTGATGACCACCGGGCCACGCCACGCACAGCTGGTGAACGCCACCCATGTTGTCTACACTGAAGTCCCTGTATCCCAGCAGGCCACAGGTGTACGCCGTTCTCTCTCTCTCTCCATTAAACGATAGTGTGATGTGTTCTTTAATTTCCCCCCTTATTCAGAAACACTTGTTAGGGTGTTGTGATCCTGGTGCAGAGGAGAAAGGTTTCATATATATGTTTTAGAGTAACGATAACACCTGCCTTCCAGAAGACCCTGGAAGAATTAGGAAGTGTTTATATGAGGTGTAGTGAGTTCTGAAGTTAAGGTGTGGAAGGAAAGAAGCAGACGTCTATTAGTCAGTGCTCGTGTCCACACACACACTGGCTGTTGGGCGGAGTAATCCTGATGTTCTCTGAACGCAGTTTCTCTTCCACAATAAACTATTTCTAAAGCTTGCCGTTCATATATATATATATATATATATATATATATATATATATATATATATATATATATATATATATATATATATATATACATACATACATACACACACACACACACACACACACACACACACACACACACACACACACACACACACACTGTGATACGCTATGAGGTGTCGTGAGTCACTGGTGCAGGTGTTCCAGGTCATCGCCTGTACATGGTTACATTGCGAGCGAGAAGTTACCATTGACGGGGCTGTATCATCATCAGTTGACGAAAAGGAGTTTAGGACGTTCCCATTCGCCATACGTATCGCCCTTGAACAGGTAGAAATCACTGCCACAGACAGCTTAATTATCTCTGGTTCTTTATCTTCACTACTCGCCCTTAACACCCTGAGACCACAGTGTAACATGCTGGGCTCTCAAGCCAGACACAAATACATGGACATTATTGCTTAAGGGATTCAAATCAAATTGTTATGGATTTCCTCCGATATAGACCTCCATGAGCATGACAAAAGCTGATGCTTTAGCCAAACTTGCACTCAGTAAAGGTGATGTTGAAAACACACGTTGGGTTGTCAATCAAAACCCTCAAAACCAATTAGAATAGAACTAATTGACCTTTTTGAAGTACAAGACGAGCTCAGATAAACATAAGTAGGAAAAACCAATTAGAATAGAACTAATTGACCTTTTTGAAGTACAAGACGAGCTCAGATAAACATAAGTAGAAAAAAAAATTCCATCAGTAAAATGTGTAAAACAAGTATATGGAGAAAGCAACGAGATCAGCAAATTACATGATACTGTAACTGCTACATTAAGGCTAGGCTATAGGTACAATTGGCGCTTTGGCCTAACTCGAGATGTTAACCATGTGAATTGTAAAGATGTGGCCAAAGATTTGGACTCCAACTAGAACACTATATCTTAGAATGTGAAATAAGAGCCTTTTTGCGATATATCTAAACAAACCCTGCAAGAAATGTCACACCATCTCATTGTTAATAACAATATATCTGAAATTCAGAGAGGCTCACGTTCCCCTGCTCCTGAGCAAGAGTGCATGCTGGAAGCTGCAGGAGCCCCGTAAAAGGGTTGGTAGAGTTGTATAACTGATTAGGTACACCCAAGCATACTCCGCTAGTGTGAGGACAGTGACGCTCGCGAGCGCCACACTGCCCTCACCTCTGCCAATTGGTGTGTGTCTCCGCCTCAGAGCACGGTACACATTGTGTACTATCTCGTGGTGGAGTACTGCCTGCTGCACCCGTCACCTCTCGACGCGCTGACCTACGTACTTTATGACGTCGTTAGGGACGTGTCTCCAAAGTGTGAAGGTCGGAGGGATTGTCGACGTAATGAATGACCCACGCGTCAGTAGATTACGGTGATGGTTTAGACCATTTTGCCTCGCGAGGAAAATAATTCCCTGTTTCTTGATGGTGGGTGACCTCCCTCAGTCATTCTCCTCCCTCTTCATAGTCTGTCTTATATATAAACTCGCCATCCATAAGTCGTCGTTGTCTTGGGAGTGATGGCATGTATTGTACAGGATATAAAGAGCATGTAAAGCAGGTTACGTGTTAATGTAGTTTATACTCAATATTAATGACATGTTCTCATTACCCGTCTCGACTGTTGCTATTACCTTTATGTTGATATTATTATCGGTGGCTGTACCTCAGACACAGGAGGGGTACAGGTGGTACCTTTTAACTCGCCCGTCAATCTACTGCCACGAAGTATTCTTATGCTGGAGATAAGGAGACAAAGACTTGCCTCTCCACTTGTACTAGTTTGTACTGAGGAGCGACGCCGCACCTTTTGTGCCCAAGCAGCAGCACCCTCTTGGTGGACAGCAGGTTGGTGACAGCCGCCTAGTGACTGTGATCACTACGCTGCCCGGCTAGACGGCACCACCCACCACACTGTTGCCGATGAAAGGAGCTTGCACTCCTGACGAGCGCCACCACTCGTTCTCCCTCCTCCCTCAGTATCAGCCTGCCTCCTACTTGCATTTGTCCCGTTCTTGGTGCTGGATGAACCATGAAGGCTGCTGGACTCCCTGCAGTTAGAATTGCTCTCCATACAGATTTGGGCGGGGTTGTTCCTCACCCACGCCTGGTTTCCTGTGAGTTAAGAGCTCACCACTGGTGGAAATGACGTGGTCTTTCCCTCGTGTGCCTTACTAGTGTTACTGGTAGACAAAGGAAGCCTCCGTCCCCAGTACACTGTGTCACGAGTGGCCGTGTGTGTACTCTGGCATGATTCACCTCCCCAAACACTCCTCAGGCTCCTCCCGGACCATTTATGGACATTCTTAAGTAGCGACGCACTCCCCTGCAGAAGCCAACAGAATTAGGGATAAAGTCTTCGCAATATTCCAACGGACCAAGGAACTACCAGACCCAGGAGTGCGTCTCCGGCCGCACATATTTAGACCAGTCCTGCCTCTACCGATCTTGTCTACCAGGAGGTACGTTCAGGACGTCCTTCGTGTTGTGTGTGTTGAACACACCGTAGACTTCCCGCTGGAGAACATGGCAGCTGAAAGACCACCCGACCGACGACGGCCGCTCACACCCACACGACTCTCGCCTGTCCTACCGCAGCATCCCATATACAGTCAAGTTTAATCTTCCTTAAGTATCTCTCTGTGGAGTCCTTATTTAAGGGGTCAGATGGGAATGGCATGGTTCCGTTTAGGACGGTTGCTGTCATCTAACCGTAGGGCAGTTTGAGTCACGTGACGCTTTGCCCACTGGTAGAACACGACTCGCCCACATACCTCCCACCTCACCCCTCAACCATACCTACCTTAGCAGAAGCGTGTGTCATTCTTGGACATCCAAAGATCCATCCTTGTAGGTGTGTCAGGTTCTGATATATATATATATATATATATATATATATATATATATATATATATATATATATATATATATATATATTATATTTATTATATTTATTTATTATACTTTGTCGCTGTCTCCCTGGTTAGCAAGGTAGCGCAAAATACAGACGTAAGAGTGGCCCAACCCACCCACATACACATGTATAATACATACACGCCCACACACGCTTATATACATACCTATACATCTCAACGTATACATATATATACACACACAATATATATATATATATATATATATATATATATATATATATATATATATATATATATATATATATATATATATATATATATGAATGAAGGGGACTCCAAATGTGCTGCTTCTTTGCAGCATCATAGCTATATATGGCGGACATATGTGAGTGTCCCGAAAGTCCCGATTCCCCCCTAGCTCACGTGTCGCTCTCGTCCATAACGACTATGCTTCTCAGCGCATACATTTATCTCGGTGCTCCTCCCTCGTGACGCCTGCCCTCCCTCCTCGTCACAACCGTTGTGTTTTCTTGTGCAAGTGAGGACAACATGGAGGATGGCGTCTCATCACCGCAGTAGACTGTGATGTGTTTCTCTGCGTCCTCTGCCACTCGAACGAAAGGGACCTCCTTGTACCTCCTGCCACTTGATGTCCTCACCTCATGATATAACTCTGGTTACCCTATGATACACGGTATGACTCTAGTCACCTCATGATACACGATACAACTCGTCACATGATACAGTTCTCTTCACCGCATCATACAACATGATACTACTCTGTTCACTGCATGATACAACATGATACAGTTATCTTCACCGAATGATACAACATGATACTACTCTGTTCACTGCATCATACAACATGATAATACTCTGTTCACCACATAATACAGCATGATACAGTTCTCCACCGAATGATACAACATGATACTACTCTGGTCACCGCATGATACATGATATAAGTATATACATTTCATGTGTCATTTTCTGCTGCAGTAATGCAGAAAACCTGTTGAATTCTTTTGAACTTAAAAGGACATATTTGTTTTTATCTTAGAGAAAGAGAGAGAAGCGATGAGAAGTAGTCAACACTAGATATGTGAAGAACAAGAAATGTCTGTTGAGAAATCTGGCAAAAAGATATATTCTGAAAATTGTACGGAATAACAAAAAAGTTACAAATTTTTTTTAATATCGACACTAAGTATTGTCAAGAGAGTAAACAAGAGGTGGTAATTCGTCATTAACAGTAAGTCACCAGTATGTACAGATGTTCATGAGTAACACATGCAAGTCAGACATTCCCAGCCGTCACTCGTGACGTGTGTCCTGTCCTCACTAGGCTCCAGCAACACACATTGTCCACACTGGCTGGCTGGCTGTCACGCTTGCGATATCAGTTCACCAGGTGCTGCTGTGTCATCAGACAGGCTGTTCCTGTTCACGTCTCCAGGTGACAACCTAGTCGAGTCTTCTGCAGGAGGAGGAAGGCAAGTCGAACTCAAGTTGAATTTGGTTAGATTATCTTCACCTCACTACTGCAACTCGACCAACAGAACATATCTGTACAGTAATACTTACTCTGGGGATCCTTGCCGATATATATATATATATATATATATATATATATATATATATATATATATATATATATATATATATAGGAAAGGATCACAATTTTGCGCGTGATCAAGATATTCCTATGAGTCCTAGCTTCGTCTCTTCGATGTATATCAACTGACTGTTATATTTCTCTCTTGTGTCTCCCCTGATGATGTGATTATTACACGAAAGTGCACTTGGGAACTTTTCGTGTTTCATTTTCCCCGTGGACTCATTGGAATTTTTTTTTTTTTTTTTTTTTGTCGCTGTCTCCCGCGTTTGCGAGGTAGCGCAAGGAAACAGACGAAAGAAATGGCCCAACCCACCCCCATACACATGTATATACATACACGACCACACACGCAAATATACATACCTACACAGCTTTCCATGGTTTACCCCAGACGCTTCATATGCCCTGGATTCAATCCACTGACAGCACGTCAACCCCGGTATACCACATCGATCCAATTCACTCTATTCCTTGCCCTCCTTTCACCCTCCTGCATGTTCAGGCCCCGATCACACAAAATCTTTTTCACTCCATCTTTCCACCTCCAATTTGGTCTCCAACTTCTCGTTCCCTCCACCTCCGACACATATATCCTCTTGGTCAATCTTTCCTCACTCATTCTCTCCATGTGCCCAAACCATTTCAAAACACCCTCCTCTGCTCTCTCAACCACGCTCTTTTTATTTCCACACATCTCTCTTACCCTTACGTTACTTGATCAAACCACCTCGCACCACACGTTGTCCTCAAACATCTCATTTCCAGCACATCCATCCTCCTGCGCACCACTCTATCCATAGCCCACGCCTCGCAACCATACAACATTGTTGGAACCTCTATTCCTTCAAACATACCCATTTTTGCTTTCCGAGATAATGTTCTCGACTTGCACACATTCTTCAAGGCTCCCAGAATTTTCGCCCCCTCCCCCACCCTATGATCCACTTCCGCTTCCATGGTTCCATCCGCTGCCAGATCCACTCCCAGATATCTAAAACACTTTACTTTCTCCAGTTTTTCTCCATTCAAACTTACCTCCCAATTGACTTGACCCTCAACCCTACTGTACCTAATAACCTTGCTCTTATTCACATTTACTCTTAACTTTCTTCTTTCAGACACTTTACCAAACTCAGTCACCAGCTTCTGCAGTTTC
Organism: Panulirus ornatus; assembly: GCF_036320965.1. NCBI lineage: Eukaryota > Metazoa > Arthropoda > Malacostraca > Decapoda > Palinuridae > Panulirus > Panulirus ornatus. The sequence continues at coordinate 17,402,243 of NC_092231.1, read as the reverse complement.
TCACATGAATCAGCCACCAGCGCTGTATCATCAGCGAACAACAACTGACTCACTTCCCAAGCTCTCTCATCCCCAACAGACTTCATACTTGCCCCTCTTTCCAAAACTCTTGCATTCACCTCCCTAACTACCCCATCCATAAACAAATTAAACAACCATGGGGACATCACACACCCCTGCCGCAAACCTACATTCACTGAGAACCAATCACTTTCCTCTCTTCCTACATGTACACATGCCTTACATCCTCGATAAAAACTTTTCACTGCTTCTAACAACTTGCCTCCCACACCATATATTCTTAATACCTTCCACAGAGCATCTCTATCAACTCTATCATATGCCTTCTCCAGATCCATAAATGCTCCATACAAATCCATTTGCTTTTCTAAGTATATATATATTATATATATATATATATATATATATATATATATATATATATATATATATATATATATATATATATATATATATATATATATATTGGAAAGGAATCATCTAAAGAGACAATTTACAAGTTTCGACTGTTTTGCAGTTTGAATAGCATTGCGACCTGACAATTGACAGTAGAGCACCCCCCGCTGTGGAGGTCCCATCCCACATGACGGTGTGGCCGCTGGCGGCGTCCCTACCTGGATGATGGATGAGGTTTTATACATGACCTGTAGCCTCCCAGCCTCATCCACTCCTTTGTGGCCTGCACCTTCCTCTTGCCATATCCTCCTCCCTGGTGTATTGACTTCGTCCCTCCCAGCGTTATCCTGTGGCTTTCTTATCTCCATGTCATTGTAGTTCAAATTACAAGCACCATTGGATCCTGTTATTCTTTTTAGTAATTGTTAAATACCTTTCGAAGGAAGGGGACACACAAACCTCAAGTTTCACTGGAGGCATGGCGGGTTTCAGGAGAAAGTTGAACCAAATTTCGTTATAATTTCCTGTTTTGTCGACATGGCTCTGTAGATCATTTCCATATTAGGCAAAGACTGGTAAACAGGTGAGCATTACTGTTGAATTATAACAGCAGTTGTGCATTACTGTTGTATTTCTACCACTACTTTAGAGGAACATGGAGAGAGCCTCGCGTCATGGACCACTAGGTCCCCTGTTATCTGTCCTTGACGTGTAACTGAGATGATGATGATGATCCAGAGCCTCCCGCCAGCCAGCCAGCTACGTAGCCCGCCAGCATCACCCTGGACTGGAACCACTGGGCCAGCCACGAGCTGTTTATGTTGGCCGTACTCGCTCGACGTGTACTTTAGGACACTTTCACTGACCTCTCTATCGCTCCAGAGTCCAGCTGCTCAACCCGTTGTCTGCCGGTATTGGGGGAGACGGGGTGTGGCGGTGTGGCAACATTGGTGGGGTGGGTTTAGTGTGGCATGGAACGTGTAGTGGGTGGGGGGGGGGGATAGAACGGGGTAGGGAGGAAAAAGAGATGTGGTGTAAGGCTGTGTGGCATGGTAGGGGGTCGGTCGGGGGAAGAATGGCTGGGTAGAGGGGGCGGTCGAGGGAAGTGTGGCAGGATAGAGGGTTAGTCAGGGATAGTTTGGCGGGGTTAGAATGGGTTGGATAGTGTGGTAGGGTTGGGTTGGGGTATTGTGGTAGGGCAGGGGGTCAGGTAGGGGTAGTGTGGCATGGCAGGGGTTTGATGGGGGTTGTATGGTAGGGCAGGGGTTTGGTAGGGGGAGTGTGGCATGGTAAGGGTCAAGTGGGTGGTAATGTGGCATGGCAGGGGTCAGATGGGGGATTTGTGTGGTATGGCAGGGGTCAGGTGGGGGTAGAGGGGCTGGGGTAGGGGTTAGCGTGGCGGGCAGTGGGCGTGCCAGCCAGGTATTGATCGTGTTCCCTAGCGGGGACGTGTGCGCTACAGTCCTGTGTGTGAGGCTTGACCCCCGTGAGTCCGTCACGTAGGCGGCCTCAGTCATGGGGTCTCATACGTTATTCAACTGGAGTTGAGAACATTACGTGTCATCATTGAGGTGGGTAGGGCAGGGAGGCTGGCCCAAGTGGAAGCCATACAGTGCATGCTCCTCTTGCAACGGTTTTGCTTTTGATTTTTCTCCTCGGACGTGGCTGTTGGTACCAATGTATCGGGATAGTTAGCTGTTGTATTTACAGGTGTGTTCCTGTGGTGCAGGCCTACCCCAGTTGTTGCTTTGATAATAGGTTTTATATCATATTATCATCGCTCTGGAGAACCAGAAGGACGCGTTGTCTCCTGGTGTATGTTGGGACACTGTATGCAGGTCGGGAGTGCCTGTCAGGCGTTGGTGTTAGTGTTGGGTGGGAGGCCAGATAGGGGAGTTGGCAGGTCTTGAGGTATGAGGGGCCTGGGTAGTAAGCCAGCTGGTTAGTGTGGTGGGTCTTTCAGGTGTGAGGGACTGGGCTGGGTGGTAGACCAGCTGGGGGAGTTGACAGGTCTTCTAGTGTGAGGGACTGGGCTGGGTGGTAGGCCAGCTGGGGGAGTTGACAGGTCTTCAGGTGTGAGGCGTTGGCCTGGATGGTAGGCGAGATGGATAGGGAAGTTCGGCGAGTCATGAGGTTTGAGGGAGTGGTCTGGGTGATGGTCACGTGGTGTGAGGGGCTGGGCTGGACGGTAGGCCAGGTCAGGGCCAGCTGGGGGAGTGTGGCAGGTCTATAGGGGCAAAGTGGTAGAGTAGTTTAGGGAATGTGGCAGGTCGAAAGATGAGGTGCTGGGCTGGATGGTAGACCAGTTTGGGTGAGGGTGGCAGGTCGTAAGGATCTTGGGGCGGGTTGGGGGGTAGGCCAGATGGGGGAGGCATACAGTGACAGTAGGTGTGAAGTGCTCAGTAAATATAGCGTGGGTCCTGGAGGTGGCTGGGGGTCTGGCCTGGGCACGCAGACCGCCCCCCCACCAGCAGCGGGCGGGTGGAGAGCAGGCCGCTTGGCAGGGCATTAGTGCTGCCGTGTACAGGGCACGGTACCTGGCTCTCTCCTGCCCTCTTCACTCCTGGCCCACGCTCGCCTCCTAGGAGCAGTCACCGGTATCCCCCATGGCTTCCACTAGTGAGTACAACCTCCACCCCTGCCACCCTCCTGCAGCCGCCCCTCCAACACCACCGCCCTTACCACACCTTGCCCCACCCCTCGAACCGGTTACCTTAACGTAAGCTGAGCCGCCTCCGCCCCTCGTCTTGCCTCCTGCACTATACCACCACGGCTGCTGCTAACCAACCCAGCTCGTTACATCACACTCCCCATCATCTCCACTTACTGCCACTGGGAAAAAGAAAAAGAAAAAAAAAAAAATATATATATATATATATATATATATATATATATATATATATATATATATATATATATATATATATTGTCAATGAGTGCTGTTGGTAGGTGCCGTCTGGATGCCACGGGCATGGTGGTGCTGGGGAAAGCCTGCCAGGAGAGATGTATATAGCTGGTTGTCGTACTTCACCTGGAAACCTTGATCCTGCTGCCTCCCATGATGGCCAGTACAACAAGGTCACCTCGTGCGAGGCTCCACTGGGCCTGGTGGAGTGAGCAGCTGGGTTAAGTTCATGTGGATGTTAGTGGGTGGGTTGGCCACCACATAAGGTGGGTAGTGTGGTGGAGCAGGTGGTGTGTGGGAGGGGAGTTGTATAGTGTGATAGAGCAGGTGGTGTGTGGGAGAGGGTTGTATAGTGTGATGGAGCAGGTGGTGTGTAGGATGTGGGTGGGGCTTGTATAGTTTGGTGGGGCAGGTGTTGTATAGGATGTGGGTGGTGCTTGTATAGTGTGGTGGAGCAAGTAGTGTGTGGGATATCGAGGGTTGGTGATGGTTTAGTGTGGTAGGACGTGTAGAGTGGTGGCTTGGATGTGTGACTGAGGTACGGGGAAGATGGTTTCACTACTGGCTAATGTTTGGAGTCGTCCTCTTGAAGGTGTGCATTAATGATGGCTCCCGGCCTCTTCCATCCTCCCAGCCCTGGTCCTGAGCAGTACCCACCCACCTACCTGTAGTGTACCTCCCATCACTATATATCGTCCTCAGTATTACCTGGGTTGGTCCTAGTCCAAACTCCATCCGTAGTGCATCTACCATCCGTTCCGATGTAGTGCTCACTAGTCTTTAGCCAGCCAACCGTCGAGAGAGGCAGAGATTGACGCACGGGGAAAAGTGTGGTTACCTGAGACCGCTCCCGGTGCACGGCTCAGCAGGTTCCCCACCATACAAGGGCTTCATACAACTGGTCTCGCTGCACAAGCTACGGTGGTATAGTAGCTTATGTAACGTGCGAGTTAAATCTCTGTTGATGAAGATGGCGATGACAGAAGTTGGTTAACCGAGAGGGAAATGATATGTCAACTAATTGTGTATGAATGTATGTCAGATGTATTGGAATAAACTTTCAAGTATCAAAACTAATAAGGTATACTAACATGCACAGGCTGTAGTAACAAGACGTATCTTTTTGTTCTCCATTTCAATACCTGTGGTGGCTGTTTTTGCTTTATCTAAAGCTTAGTCCCATGAGCACCAGGATAAGATTCTTTGGCAGGATGGCTCTTGTGAGTCAGGTGAAAGGCCAGCCACCTTACCGAAGGGTCGTATCGCCGTGCTCAAGGGGAGGTTAATGCTGAACTCGTGTGGGGTCGGATCCTGACTTCAGTGAGGTCTTTCAGCTTTGAAGTGCTTCATGAGTCAGGCTTCGCAAAAGGGTGCGTCTCATGTCGAGTCTATTCGTGTTGCGTAGTGTATAGTCACGAGTCCAGCCCTCGTAATCCAGATCCACAATCATTTTCTTTCGTGGTTGAGGTGATGTGCTTCACCTGTGGTTCAGGAGGGCCTGCTAGCAGGTTGGCGGGAACGTGCCTTAGAAAGTCCCATGTTTATTACCTCACTGCTGTGTTAACTTGAGACCCAAGGTAATGCCGATAGTCTCTCTACTGTCACCAGCAGATGTCTCCACCCTCTAGCCAACAGTCCATTGCTAACCCCCAGCAGTATGCCTCCACACCCCCCAGAACTGATCTCCAGCCCCAGTAGTTGGCAGTCATCTTGAGCAGGTGATCCCGGCTCCGACTCATGATGTCTACCTCCAGGTGAACTTGTGCACCACATGCTGTACCTAAACAGTAGATCCTCTTGTCTCCCAGTAGCTGGCACTCCTCCAAGTGATCATTTTGCCAGCGTCTTATGATATCCCAGCTCTTCCCCCTACTTTACGGTGATATCCCAGCTCCTGATGATATCCCACACTAGCTGGCGATAATCCTGCCAGCAGGTGATCTCTCATGGCCGATCGTATGTTCGTGCACCAGAAGAGATGCGTCACCACAGGCACCGAGATGTTGCGCAGTTGACCTTAAGGTTGGCGTAACATGAAGGAAGCCAGCCAGCAGGCACGTACCGGAAGGAAGCTGTTGATGAAGGTCGCCTCCGGTGTAATGGAAGTTGTGTTATGTACGTAGGGCAGTGTGAAGAGGTACGTGAGCGAATGACCTTAGGCTGTGTCGTCACGACCATGGACATTACCTCTTGTGTTTTCCAGGCTTGTTGCACTGAGACCTTGTGGATAGTCAGTCTTGTGAGCTCCCGTATTGTTATATGCATGTGTTGATGCAGGTAGCGCTGTATTTAACCTCCTGACGATGAGTCAGCGCACTGGAGGGCGGAAGCCGTTATCAAAACTGTGTTGGTTGGTTTACATGTTATCGTTACATTATCTTGCCGTATGTATACCCTACGATGGTTTGGTAGCCTCGTCCTGCCTCTCAGCAAGCTTCCACTTTCCTCCTTGGTTCAGTCAGGCAGGAGGCCGCCTTTATCCACCGTCTCTCATCTGCTCTGACACACACTGCAGGTACTGTACTTTTCCAGGCAGGTTTTTCTCTCTCACATTTCTCCTCTGAGCAGTCCATTATGTGTCAAATGGTTGTTGGCAGGTTAGGTAATAATTATGAACCCCTCTACCTTTAGTTTAGCTAATGCATCTTTCTTTTCCATCGGTGATATGTTAGTGTTCCATCTTATCTCGTTGAGGCCGCCGAATGGAAACCAGTTTCTCTCAAAACTTTCCACAATAAACTGTCATGTCTCCCGTCTGCATTGTTTTTCCTGGTTATGTGTCATTGCTGCTGTGGGAGATCTTTGCACACTTTCTCACCACATTTTCGTCCGTCTGAAAGCCCAGATTCTTTTGGAAAAGGCGACATTACCTTTGTTGTGTCCGCTGAAGGAGCGGTCAGCAAATATTATGACTAGGATTCTTTTGCATTGATCTCCCGAGAGTTATACCGTAGTGTTAACGTCGTGTTCCCGGTATTTAATTTTAACTATGAAAAACTAATTGAAACCTGGCTCCGATAGAGAGCTTGTTATCATTAGTGTCGTGATATAAGATTTCTAAAGCGATACTGGTGTCTTCTGGAAAGTATTATACTATAGTTTGTGTCTGCGTCCATGCCAGACGGCAGAATGAGAAACAGTGGAGGTGGCAGCACAGTTCCTTAGGGAGCACACCTTACCTTGAGGAGAGAGGAAGTACTCTGGCCCACAACGGCATATGATCAAGAAGTTTACTGAACAGTCTTACAGCTTTTCCAGTTACAGTCGTGGTATTATTTCATGCTGCTCAGTACATCATATCGGCATTTTCATTGTTCTCCACTAACCCTATTACAAGTTATGAAGTACAGAGCTGAAATAGATTCCCTGTTTTATATATATACAATATTTTAACCCATGAAATCAATCAACTTAAGGGCTAGGCCTCTTAAAACGACGTGTGTTGTCAGTGTTATTGGAACTCGTTCGTTTTCCTGTTGTGATTCAGGAACGGAAAGTATGTTCATGCGTCGGTGGCTCTCAAAGTCATGTGACGGGTTGCTAAACTCACTGGTGTTTTTAACATGAGAAGATACGTACTTTAAGAGGCTGTCGTTTGGGTCATTTGTCTCGTTTGATTTTTGGCTTATTGAACACTGATTCATATTTACTGGTGTCTCTGGCTCATCTCTTATGATACATCGGTAGAGGTGTCTTTTTCTGTTCTTATATGTTCGTATATGAAGGGAAGTATCAATGGGGTTTTCTCCGACAGATGGCTCTGGCTCGTCTTATTTGAGTATCGAGTTTGGTGTCGATGTGTTTTGGTTGCAATTTTGCGAACTGTGGCTTTCTCATTGTTTCTACTCGTTGTCCTCCTATGTGTGTAGTTAGGACGATTTGCATACCTTTCTGACTCGTACTGTTTGTGTATGGTACATGTTTGCTGTCAGCCGTTTGACACAGACACACTTGTTATATATATATATATATATATATATATATATATATATATATATATATATATATATGCAAGTTGAAGGTTTTCATTCTTGATGTAATTAACATTTGCTGCCAGATTTTAATCAGGTGTTCCCATGTTGAGAGTCGGTCTTTGATGTACAGTTCAGCTTCTCCTGTCCTGCCTTGTTGTTCCACCTGTACACCTGGGGAGATGATCTTGAGAAGCATTACACCTTCTTCCCTGAAAGTCAAGTAATTGTCATGTGCGTCATCATGAACGTCATCACATCAGCGAGATACTGCGTTACAGTGGTCTCCTTTGTGACTAAATCCGTCTCTTTTTCTTTTTTTTTTTTTTTTCCTAGGACACCTTTTATGGTTGGATTACAATTAGTAGCAGGGAAAGAATGTACTCCTGTTGACACAGTCGGACCGTCACTTAATTTTCATACGCAGTGTAAGTTCTGCCAGACGGTATCAGGTAACAAGGGCCTCCGTGGTGTATCGGTTAGCGTTACTGACCATGATTGGACCCGCATGGGTTCGAATACTGGGCGTGGCACTCGGCTTACACCCAACCAAGGTGTTTACCGTACTCACGGGGCTGGTCGATAAATGAGAACCTGGCTTAGGCTGGTTTGTATGTTTCAGTACTTTCCAAGGAGTAAAGATATGGTACATATATTCAAGGTTAAGAGACGGGGCAATAATAATGTCACACTTTTTCCTTGTAACAAACTTTAGGCCAAACCGTCATTTTTCGAACCTCTTCAAAACCACAGTGAGAACCTCGGACCACCACATATACAGAGGCATACAAACAGCAACAGACCATTGGATCCTTTCGAGGCTGTTTGTGATAGAGATCAGAAACTCGTATACTTGTGAGGTGTAATGTAGTAGGCATACATATGATTCAGAGTAACATACGAACTGTAATTGCGACAAAGGAGGCGCAGATAATGTAATTTCGTGATCTTGAAGTGAAATATTTATCACTGGACTTAAAATTCGAACGAACGAACGCTCCCAATTGAGAATTTTGTTCGTTCATTACAGCGTTTCTGTTCTTCTTGCTTAGTTTTAGGTCACCAGAGATGTAGCCAGGAATTCCCCATTCTCTTAGAGGTATCCAACACCGGAAGATGTTAGATATTTTCTGGTTGGTGGATGTAGCTTAACGTTGACGGCCTTAACACCCAGTCAACCTTGAACCATTTTCGTCTGTCAGACCTCTCTCTCTCTCTCTCTCTCTCTCTCTCTCTCTCTCTCTCTCTCTCTCTCTCTCTCTCTCTCTCTCTCTCTACATGCGTCCCGGCAGAGTCCCTCCAGACTTGCCGCCCCTCGCCAGCAACCCGTCAACACTTTATACCCATATTTTGTTCATAGGCTACATCGTGCTTATGTATTTTTCTACTGCTTATGTTCTACACTTTATATATATATATATATATATATATATATATCAGGCAAAACCACGAGGAAACTGAAAATATACTTCGTATCTTCCATTTCATGTGTACTTTTATATGTACCCTCTTTACTTGTGTAGTTTTTACACACACACACACACACACACACACACACACACACACACATATTAGAATTGAAACATTTCTGTGGAAATAACATTTTTGTGTGAGAAAGACTCCAAATGATAAGCCAAGGCGTGCCTGGTCATGAATATGACCCACCGTCGACTGAAACCGTGTGCAAGTCTCCACGTTAAACATACATTTGGTGTTGACGTGGAGTGAGCAGTGGGAGTCAGGACTGTGCAGCATTGGAGGGACACAGACTGTCTCCTGGCAGGTTATCTGACGAGCTGTCAAGTATACGGAGAAGGAAAGACGTAGCTAGTTGTTCAAATGCTACATAAAGCCAAGACTAGTCTTTCCTGCTTAAACTTGGGCACAAAGAGCTGATTGAGAAGGTCCAGAGGAAGGCAACAAAGTTGATACCAAAATTATAAGACTTGAGTTACGTGGAAAGACAATGGGCTGTATATTTGCCAACTTTGAAAGAGTTTCAGATTTGATGACGTGGACAGTCAACAGTTCTTCGAGAGAGTAAAGCAGCGAGAGAACAAAAGACGAAATTAAGCCACAAACTTGTTAAAAAAAGATATAAAAGTACTCTCAGTGTATAAGAGTGCTGGATGAATAGAATATAATGACTAAGGACATTGTTGTTATAGATATCATACATAAAAATTAGAATTTTTATGAGGATGTTTCAATTCTTATCCCTCTACAGTATAAGTAGGTAATTACACACATCCATAAACACACTGGCAATAATGTTGGGTGAGCGCCGCAGCGTTGTAGGCGGTTTGTATTAAGAATGTATTCAGTTCCTAACGACATTGTTGCCCGGGGGAGATGCTTTCACTGGTACAAGAAATTACGTGATCCCAATATATATATATATATATATATATATATATATATATATATATATATATATATATATATATATATATATCAAAATATTTTCTCTGCATTGAAAACCATAGATTTTTATTATATTCTCAGTTTGCACTTATGTTGAGCGGTCTGTGATTATCGCCAGTCCACAGAACTGAGTTTTTCGTGGTACGTTACAGCGGCTAGGATTGGTCGACTGTTTTCCCGCCCACTCGTAATTTCCTCTCATTCGTCATGACATTTTTAGCAGGGGCTTCCATCTCCAAAAAATTATAACTCGTACACCAGCCATAGGAAGGTAAGCAGAAATGTGATAATCCGAAAAGAAAATTAAGTAATTACCATTAAGTAATATCAAAGTGGGTCAATGCATGATGTGGCCGCTTCACTGGGGTAATAAGGTGGTGGCTATGTAGTACGGCCGGTGCGGCGCCTTAGCAACGAACTTCCTCGGGAGTTTGGTGGGATTAACGTGTGCAGTAATGTTGGTGACTCACAAGTTAAACATATTACGGTCCGCTCGGGTGATTTATACACTTTGATCCTCCACATGATTTAGGGCATGCACATGGCTGTTGGGGGGGGGGGGGTTATCTTTGAAAGTATGTAGTGTACGTTTCAATATTAACCATTTGAGGAGGGTATATCCCACAGATGTGATGACCGGGGATTTCATTTATCCAAGGGATCAGAGCTTTGGTCACCATACTCAAGGGCTGTTCCCTCGTGCCCCAGGGGGGTTAGACTAGTGGGTCAACACGTAACCAGTCGGGTTGTGCGTCACAGGGATTGGTTGTTACTTGTAGTGATCGTATATGGAATCGAGGGTCAGGAAGAGCAATGGAGCACAAATTGACCAGTAAAGAGACTGATACGTGCACACACTAGAGCTGACCTCTGTGCCTCAGGTCATGTGCAAACGTTAGAGGTGAAGTAAGGTTGGGAAGGGTTTGCCAGGGGTTGAATGGTGGGATGTAGCAAGACATTGTATTGCTGGGGGCTGGCTCCTGGCACCGGTGAGCACCAGGTTCTCCCTTCGTTGCCAAGATATGCTGCCTGCTGCTGCTGTCGGCGTCTCATATAGTGCTATACATTACCTCGCACTCTTCATTTCTTGATCGATATACCCAGCTTTCCCGTCCTGCCGTAGGTTATACTGTTGTTGGGCCAGAACCATCATGTGTTGAGAACAAAGTGCCCCCTCAGCATGTACGTGCGACAACCTTGATATAATGATATGGACTGGCTATACGTAAGTCTGGACGAGGCCGTACCCTGGGACATGTATGTACCGTGGAGGAGCAGGGTCCGTGGCACTCATGGGACCAACCTGACGAGCTCCTCAGCGAGTGTGAGAATTAGCCCATCCACAATGCTCTGTGGTGAGGTGTGGCAGATGTAACACGTTATGTGGAGTTTTACCATAGTAACCCCCATCCCCCTTACTCTCCTTCTAACACGCCCCTCACCTACCTCACTCCTCATCTCCCACACTCTTCCCCTGCCACCCTCCACACCTGCCACACACCTCACCTGCCTCACTCCTCACCTGCCACAGTTCCCGTTTGCCTCACTCCCCACTTCCTGTACACCCCACCCATCACACACGCCACTCCTTGCCTGCCACACTCTCCTTCACCGTCGTTGTTAGAATGTGTTTGTGTGTTCCGAGTAGGTCATGAAGTATTGGGTGAAGTTGGTGGATCAGTTGGAGGTGTTGTAGGAGAGCATGAAAACCATGACAGGTAGACTTCTCCGCCGTGGAGACATCAGGGGTAATGGCGGCTGCCTCGGTGTTGCACAGCGGCAGTGGGTTAACTGTGGTGGAGGCATGTCCCACTGCTGCTGCTGTGCTTGTTGCATGTGGTTGAGGGTGTATGGTGTTGTAGTATTGCCAACAGCAGGGGATGAGCGGCGGGTGCGTCGTGGTGTCACGCGTCCAGCAGCACACAACATTCTGTATGCATTACTCACCACTGCATGTCCTCTGATCATTAATATGTGGGCTGAGTCTTGGCTCTTGTCTGGTGATTGGCCAGTGTTGTGTCACGATTCCTCCCGCTTGCTGACCGAGCCGGCCATGGCTGGAGTGAAACATGTATGTATCATGCGGAGGTTTTTCATTACATGATATTCAGATGTTGCTTATAGACTTACTAGAGGCTTGGGAGTTGATATAGTCGTACCTGATTAGTTAAAAGGATGTGTAGTCCTGGGAGTTAAAGCAGGGGGTTTAGTGCAGCATTGCTCTCTAGTGGTGATGGTTGGTGTGCTTCTTAACTGCTTGGTCATTGGTGGCAGATGAGTGACAGTTGTCAGGGGTTAACGTGTGGTGGTGTTGGTGTATGGTGGTAGAGGGAGGGGGTGTGACTCCCGTGTGGTAGGCAGAGGAGGCGCCTCGCCAAAGTCGCCACACTCCACCTGTGCCTCAGTTCATCGCTGGCCATCAACACCCTGAGGAGAACGTTAGTACCACCGTCGCGTATGATGGTGTGGTCGTACCCTTTCTAGCGATGATGTCTTACGAGTGTGTCACCCTCCCAGTAGGGTCCGTACTAACAGGAACAGTATATCATTCACTTTACCGTCCCTCAGTATTAGTGTTGGTCCCTTGATTGTTGTAAGCACAGTAGCTAAGGTGTTCAAATCTGGAGTTGTTAGTTTCTGTGGTTGGGAAGAGTGGGAGAGAGAGAGAGAGAGAGAGAGAGAGAGAGAGAGAGAGAGAGAGAGAGAGAGAGAGAGAGAGAGAGGGTGGAGTCGACGAGGGGGCCCACCATGCTTGTTGGCTACACCAAAATAGTTGGGAGGCGGCGCCGGCGCCAGCACTCCCCACCAACGCTTCCCTCACTATCACTTCCATTACTGTCACCATCATCATCATCAGCAGCAGCACAATCACTGTGCCTCTTACATGCAAGCCTCGCTGTTTCTAGCAGTAAGGCAGGGCAACCGTATCCTTAACATAAACAATCAAGACACCGCCAGTTCTTGGAGTTAATGAGATAACTGGGAGGTGCCTCCCCTCTACCACACACGTAGGTACCTTGTCTCCCTGAGATGATTATACCTGCCGTACTTACAGGTAGCGTATAAGTCTCCGTCCACCTCTTATCGTTAGACGACACAACTTTATTTGTTTGCCTTCACGACAACTTGGCTCCTGTATGACACTAGAGAGACGACTCTCTGGCCCTCTTTGTGTGTGTGTGTGTGTGTATATATATATATATATATATATATATATATATATATATATATATATATATATATATTTCGTAATGTCTCTTGCTTTGTCTGGGTCGCCTGCATACCCCGCATGAGGGAAATATATATTTCACATAGTCGAACTATATATTAGTATTATCATTTTTACTGTACGATACCTGCCTTGCCTTTACATTTATAGTCACCATACAACAGCACGCTTCAGTGTTCTTAAGGATACTCGCTTCTTAGGGTGAAGCTGTGTATGGGATTGGTAGACAGTGGTGGTGTGTCAACAGGTGACGGTGATGATGTGGGTGGGGGAAGGTAGCCTCCCCTGCCTCCCACCCGCTGGCCACCCCTCTCTTCATGACGTCACAGTCGGCGGTTACAGCTGCTTCCCGACTTTTGAACTTTCCACTTACACACCTCCAACGGGCTCGACATCCCAGCTGCTCGCTGCTCTATGTTGATGCTGCTGGTTCTTTGTTGTGTCTCACTCAGGTAACGGGACAGGGTAAGGTGTACTGGTGGGATGTATACGGTGGCAGGGTAAAGACTGTTGGTGGGACATAAGGTGTTGGGTCTGTGGTCGTAGGATGCTGGGATGTTTTGACCTGACACATAGAGTCAGGTTCAGGTAAAGGGTGTTGATATGTTAGTGAGGTGGATGTCTTTACCCCATGTTGAAGATAATGGCAACCTCGAGTACAGAGAATGTACTGGAGAGGTTAATATCCCTGAGTGACGTGGCCGGCGTGTAATGTTGTTAATACGAACGATACGGTTAGTGATATTTGGTAACGTCAGACAGTACAGTTAAATAGTAAGGTAGGGTTGGTATTGTTTATTCTTGCACGCACGCTGGAACGTACCTGCAACCTTGATCGCCTTGGGAATTATCCCCACCCTCCGCATTCCTCCCCAAGGACACCTTCCTTGTTAGAGAGTGGAGGCAGGTCTGGAGACTCCCGCCCGGCGGTCATACCCACCTTCTCATTCAGGTACTGATGCGACTGACTGCACTTTGTATGGGAGAACGTACGACCCTCCCTACTAATGTAGTGTTGTGTGGCCGTATGTGACGGCTAGAGGGTGGATGCAAGCGACTGACACTTTTTCAGCTGTTCCTGGGGGCTACACCGGAATCTCAGGACCCTGACTGGGTGGCAGGTCACATCGGGGTGACCTGACCTGACCTGACCAAATGGTCCCAAGAGAAATGCGTTTGGTGGCCCAGCCTCCAGCCTCACCTATGGTATGACCATGTGACATCCATACTCGATGCTCGGCAGTGGTAGATCAAAAGATGCAGCTGTGATTATAGATGACCTGACCCTTTCCGTAAGAAGAGCCGCTCTCCGTCCACCAGCATGGAGATAGGTCAGGGGTGGCTACATTCGGCCTCGACGACCTGACCTTCCTGCCTCTTTTATACCCGGGTATCACCGGGTATCGCCCAGCCAGTGCTCAGGTCCCTCACCACCGGCGGGCCACTCTAGAGCATAGGGCCCGCACCTCCTGAGTCGCAGGGAGGGTTAATCTCAAAAAACAACACAGGCAGGGAGTTGACTCGCACTAGACAAGTGGAGTGACCCACTTGTCTACTAGGGACCTAGGCAACCCCTAAACTCAGCCCTGGTACATGTTTGACGAAATTCAGCTCTGATATAACTGTGTAATGGGGATGGAACAGGTTGAAAAAAGGCTTCAGCATGAATATCATTACATAGCAGAAAGTGCTTTGGAGTTGAAATAGTCCCTGTCACCAGAGTCGCACATTAGAAGGACATTGAAGGAAGCAAAATGTTTTAGGTGCAAATATTAGGAAAGAATTTAAGTGACATCCTACATAAGGCCAAAACTAGAACATGCTTAAGTTTGTACTTCTATAGTATAAAGAATAGGCAAGGGCCAAGTAAGGGTAATCAGGATGGTACGGGAATTAAGAGAGCCGAGTTACACGGGAAGGCAAGAGGCCATGAACTTGGAAGACTAATATTAGAGTGATGGGTGACGTGATCTCAGACTGTTGGCTCATCTTGGGGAGACGGCGTATTATTATTATTATTATTATTATTATTATTATTATTATTATTATTATTATTATTATTTACCCCAGACGGACAGTCTCAGTACACTTGCTAGGAAAGTCTTGACAGATACTAGTTCGTGTTCAATTGGGTTAGCTTGCTGATAAGCAAACTTTAAGTACAAGTTGATCCCAGTGTAGATAAAGAAAAGGAAAATGTCATTATGCCTAACGTAACTTCTTGATTTAAATATGATTATAACTTACCTTTGGAGCGCCGAGGATTCGAACCCTGTTTTTCTACCGCGTGGAGGGACGGTGAGCTACCATTGAGCCACAGTACATTATGGAGCGAACTAGTCACCTTTCCTTTTCGTTGATGATATGGTATATATTTATTATGATTTGAACACCAGCATATTGAATTGTACCTTACGATAGATGTTTGAGGTGAGACTAAAGTCAAGTAAATTTTAGAATCTGTTATTGGCTTCGCGAGAACAGTGAGGTGGGTGTTTATGTGGACAGCTCCAGCGTGGAGGGTGGGGGGGTTTGGAGGTGGTTGGGTGAATGTGCCCCGTAGCCGGTCTCCCTGGCTGGCTGGCTGGCTAGGGCTGGCAGACTCTCCCTCCTCAGTTCAGCGGGGAGGTACGGTCGCCTGCCGCCGGGCCAGCTCGAGCACTGGAAACTTAGCGTTGCCACACCATCCACGTCACCTCAACTCCCCTCTACCAAATCCTTCGCGACGGGAATAAGACTCTGAAAGATTAGTATTGTGTACTGTCACTGCATTAGTGATGGAACGGGAAAACAGCGAAGAACAAAATGAAAGCTGCCCCCTACTGGATACTACGGAGACATCGGCCACTGGGGTACCAGGTGCGTTTTGGCCTCGGGTGACTGAGGGATGTGTTTAGTGGTTTCCATGTCGCGTTATTTTGTTATCTGATTTTCACCATATTCATCTGATGTGGTGCAGATTGTAAATATATGGAATTCGTTGGTGGTGGACTATTGCCCTTACTAGCCTTCCATATGCTTTCTGACGTGCATGGAATGTAGTACAGGTGATTGCGACTGGTTATGAAATACTGTTGGCGTATGTATTCCACAGTTTATTTAATCGTAAACAAGTGTTTGTTGATTTAAATATGTTCAGATTGGGTTTGTAATTGTCATTTCTGACTTTCACAAGAAAACTTGTAAGTGTTTTGACCAGTAGAATATTTGGAAGTGTTATTTTAGGTAAATCTAGCAAAGAATATTGAGCGTTCTTGCCCATTGCCAGCTTGTGTGCCTGCAAGCACGTTGATCCACCCCATGGATATTGGAATGGAATTAATTAATGGCAATATGTTGATTAAATAGATGTATCCACAGTTAAATTCATGCATAGAAATTATGATTGAAAATTGAATTCATTCTCACACTTTTTTTTTAGTTTAGCGTCTGGTCGGATTGGTTCTTAGTCTTGAGGTTTAGATGACAGAGAGAACATAATATTTACAGGATTTCATGACTAGTGTATTCTGCTTTTGCTAGAGTGTACTATTATTTGTGTGCTTTACAGTGGTTGAACTGATCTACTGGCGCGATGTTAAAAGGACGGGAGCAGTCTTTGCGGGCCTGTTGGTGCTGCTGATCTCCATGGCCTTCCTGTCACTTATATCCGTCGTGTCCTACGCCTCTCTGACCATCCTCACTGGAACCATCACCTACCGTGTCTACAAGAATATTATGCAAGCAGTTCAGAAATCACAGGATGGACACCCATTCAAGTGAGTTCCATATGAATTGACCTCTAAAAGTGTGATAAGCATTGCTATGTTGATATGTTTTGTCTGTGTATGATGTTTATTGGTTTGTGGTTTATATATATATATATATATATATATATATATATATATATATATATAGATGACATGTTTGTGAAATGGCACACGTTACTTCCTTACCATTCCACCTAGTGTTTATGGGACATTGTCACCATCCCTGCTTCTGTCTATCTAAACGTGTGTAGGGAAGTGAGCTCCAGACCGAAGTGGCTGAAAATGTGGATGGGTTGCTTGAGATTGGTAATTATTAGTGCATATGCACCGGTCCATGAGAAGGAGGATGAGGCAAGTGTTTTGGGATGATATAAGTGACTGTGTCACCAGATTTGGTGCTAGAGGTCGTGTAATGGTGTTGGATGATTTAAATGTGAGAGTGAATAAAGTGGTAGTTGAGGGTATAGGTAGAGGACATGGGTATTCAGTAGTAGTCCCAGTTATATAGTTTACATGCAAGGCATGGTCTTTAGAATGAGGATGTGCAGAGGATGGAGGAAATATTGGAAATAACATTTGAGGACAATGTGGTTTAATCAAATAATAAAAGGGTAAGAGAGTGTGGTGATAGAAGAATTTGCTTGAGAGAACTGAAGGTGTCCTGAAATGGTATGAACATATGGAGAGAATGAGTGTAGAGAGGTTGACAAAGAGGGTATAGGAAGTGAAGAGGAAACCAAGTTAGAGATGGAAGGATGGACTGAAAACGATTTTGAATGCTCTGGGCCTAAACATACAGGAGGGTGAAAGGCATGCACAGAATAGAGTGAATTGGAACAATATGGTATACAGGGGCATGTAAAGTGGTTGGGGGCACTATGGAAAGGTTTGCACTGCCTGGTTATGGATAGGAGGTTATAGTTTTGGTGCACTGTGTATGACAGAGAATATATATGGAACACACTGACTTGAGTAGTTGATCATGCCCAACAACAACTTGGAACTATCCATCAAGGTATCTTTGAAATCCAGATGTATCTTGCCTACTGGACAGATGAACAGATCCTGGAGATAATGAATAGGAACATTACATGCAGGATCCCTGAAGATTGTCTCATCATCATCATTACAAGATCAAGGGAACCAGTGACTACACATGAGAAACAACCTCACACAGAGCACAAACCCACTGCAGTCTATCAACATTCGACTGGGAAGGATTCCTAGTCAAATGTTTTAGGTTACAAGCACTTCCCAGTTGAAGGTTGTAAACTTCAAGACAACATAAACTACATTGGTATTACTATTATATCAGTCAACTGATGTTTAACAGTCCTTCTTCAAAACTGAGGTCTAAACCACAAATGAAACAACATAGCTTAAATCTCACTTGCCAGTGTCTTACTGAAAACATGATAATACTGAAAGATTGCCATGGCCCTACATGACTAAAAAAAAAAATATAATCAATGTACATAAGATAATATAACCCCTTCATAAATCATCAAAGTTATTCTCAACTACACCCCAGATTACCTCGGTCTCTACCTCCATGTGACTCCCAGGTGTGACATGAGGCACACCCCCTACCCATTGACACTGACCCCCCTACCAACCACACTACAATGCATGAACATTGAGGGAATTATTTCAATAGATAATGTGATTATTAGATTTGTTTTGGGCATCTGTTGGCTTGGGGAAGCATTATGAGATATTATACATAATAATTTCAAGTATAGAAGCATTTCGTTGTCATATTTCAGTTTTAAAACAAAAACACTTCTGCAAAATTGTTTTCCTGGCTATTACCTGCAATTTTTGATATTTTTGTGGGGATAAGAGATCGGCTTGAAACCACAGTGAGGAGTATTTTTCATGCTTAATTCAAATCTGGGTTGAGAAATATGATAGGGAACATTAAAGCCTGTTAATAATAATCAATTTTAATCAATTTTAAGTCTTTTAGAAGATTCTGTGATTATTCAGTTCATATTTATTGGGTATCTGTCAACTAGGGGAAGCATTACAAGATATTTTCTGTGATTATTTTAGTTATAGAAGCATTTTATGCAGTTTGTTTTAAACTAAAAAATCTATTGGGTTTAAAAAAAAATCAATTTTTTGATATTTTTGTGAAGGTAATATATTTGCTTGAAAACCTCAGTAGAAGGACTATTTTCATGCTGAATCTTTATCTGGGGGTTGAAATATGTGTTGGTGGACATTATGCTCAGTAAATAAGTAATGTTCCACTTTTAGAAGATTCTTTGATTATTCAGATCGTATTTGTTGGGTATCTGTATCCTTGGGGAGAATTATTAGTCATTAAGGCTTGTGAATATGTAATTAATGGTTACTCATTTAGGAGATTGTGATTATTTGGGTTGTATTTATTGGGTCATCTTTCAGCTTGGGGAAGCATTATGAGATATTTTCTGTGATTGTTTCAGGTATAGAAGCATTTCACTTTGTCATATTTCATTTTTAAAACAAAAAGGTTTTCGGGCTAAAAGATTTCCCTGAGCTTTTATCAGCAATTTTTGGTATTGGTGTGCGGTTAATAGATTTGCTTGAAAACCTCTATGAATTTCTTTATATTGAATTCAAATCTGGAGTTGAAATATATGTAGGGGGACATTAAGGACTGTGATTAAGTATTAAATCTTACCTTTTTTGGAAGATTCTTTGATTATTTGGCTTGTACTTATTGGATGTATGTTGGCTTGGGAAGCATTATGAGATGTTTTCCATGATTGTTTCAAGTAAAAAAAAAAATTGATAGATTGCTGAAAGACATTCAATGTAAGGACTATTTTTGCTTGCTGAATTCGAACCTGGGGTTCAAATATTTATTAGGAGACTTAAGGCTTGTAGATAATTAATTAATGGTTACTCTGTTAGGTTTTGTGATTTTTCTGTTCATATTCATTGGGTATCTGTAGCCTTAGGGAGACATTATCAGATATTTTCCTGTATTATTTTGAGTATAGCATTTCATTGTGTCATGTTTCAGTTTTAAAACAAAAAATTTGTTGGGCTAAAAAAATCACCAAACAATAACTTGCAATTTTTGGTATTATGTGGGTAATAGATTTGTTTGAAATCCTTGGTTTAAGGACTTTTTTTCATGTTGAATTCAAATCTGGAGTTGAAATATATGTTGGGGACTTGATATTAAGAGCTGTGATTAATGGTTACTCTTCTAGTAGATTCTGTAATTTTTCTTTTGTATGTACAGATATCTGTCGGCTTAGGAAGCATTGAGATATATTTCAGGGTTATTTCAAGTATAGAAGTGTTTTGTTTTGTCATATTTCAAAACAAAAAAGTTTTTGGGCTGAAAAATTCCCTGAACTATTTCCTGCAATTTTTGGTATTTTTATGAGGACAAATGATTTGCTTGAAAAATTTCATGCTGAATTCAAATCCAGAGATGAAATATATGTTAGGAGACATTAATGCATTATATAAGTACTCAAATAAGTACTACTCTTTCAGACAATTCTATTGTTCATTTTATTTTTTGGGTGTCTGTTGCCTTGGGAAAGCATTATGAGATATTTCCTGTGGCTGTTGCAAGCATAGAAGCGATTTATTATATCATGTTTCAGTTTTTAAATGAAAAGATCTAATGTGATTCTTTTAAAAAACTTAGTTGTGTATTTTACAAGATTTTTATATTATTTAGGAGAAAGACTTGGTTGTCTGTTCATGGTGCTTTCTTGATAAAGTGGTGATATTGGAAGTCCATGTGACTGATAAAAGTTATGTAAGAAAGGGGAAGTTGAAGTAATGGGGAGTGTTTGGGTTGAAGCCTATAGGAGTTTTTTAGACAATGCAATGAATAGGAATTATCAAAAGAAATTTTTTATGTACACCTTACTGGACAGAGGGACATGACTTTTTAGACATTTAAAGGTGAATCTTGTACTGTTTCTTTCTCTGGCATTTGAGCAGTTATCCATCCTTTTAACATGTTGTCCATACCTAATAATGAGCAATGTGAAGAAAAACAAAACTCCTTTAAGAACAGAAGTGTTCCACAGAAATCAAAGTCAGATTGATTCACAGCTTGGATTTGTTTATCATAAAAGAAAAATTCTTTTGAAAATTGGGCTTAGAGCTGAAGGGTTTGAGACATCTAAAAAATAAAAGAAAATAACTCACAAAATTAGTTTTAACAATATTATAGATTAAATTCATCATTCAGTAAAAGCTTTTAAGATACATAATTATTCATACATGTTCAGGTAATACGATCTGTTTATTTTCTAGGACCTTCCTGGAATTGGACACTGACCTGCCTGCAGATAAAGTACATGAGGCCTCTGAAGTTGTTATGAATCAGATCAACTTGACAATTACTGAACTGAAGCGACTTTTCTTTGTAGAAGATCTTGTTGATTCCATCAAGGTAAGTGCCTTACCATTTGGATTTGTTAAGGGTTCAATTAATTATAGGAGTAGGAAATAGCTGTAGAGATGAGAAGGGACATAAGGATACTCAGTACTCTAGGGGCATAACTGTCATGACAAGGTAAATCCAAGTTGCAGCCATTATTGGTGTGGCGGAGGAAAGTGGTATATTTAAGTGTTCTAGAGGGAATGTGAATGTATGGAAGGACATGAATGTTAAGAAATTTTGATGGGGTGAATTTAAGTCATGGAATGGGATGTTCCTCTTACATGTTGTAGAAGCCACCTTAAAGGGATAGGAATAAGGAGTTAGAAGCCCTTCTCTCTTCATGTTTCAGTTTCCTAAAGTGGGTACAGAAGTCAAGTGAAGGGTGCCTATCCTTTGTAAAGGCTCAGGTTCGGGTGTGTCACTGTGCTTGAATGTAAACAGGATGAGACGAAGGAAGATATAGGAATTATTATGGAGAGGAACCCATATGTTCTAGTTTGTCAAACTAAGCTGAAGGGAAAGGCGCAAGAATGGTTTAGGAATATACGAGATTAGTGTGAGGGGATATTCAAAGGAAGGTGCTGATAGAATGTAAGGAAGTTAGACCCAGACAGATATAAGTGAAAAAGGAAGTGGATCTTGAGAGGTGGCTCATTAACAGTGTTTATTAGTGAGAGAAGTGAGGAACAGAGGCCAACATTTTTGGAAGGATTGAGTGTGTGTCAACAGTTTTTATGTGAAGGATCATGTAATAACATTGATTAATTTGAATGCAAGCCTAGATGATGTGGCAGCGGAGTACCCACTGAAAATGAAATTGGGGTACCCACTGTAAATGAAATTGGGAATAGTTTCTGGAGTTGTGTGGTGAAAACAGACTGATGATTGGGATTACCTAGTTTTAAAAAAGGTCATATTTGACTATACATTGGAAAGTGGAGTTACAGGTTAGTGGGCATTATTCCTTACACTTCCAATTTGGTCACCCACTTCTCATTCTCACAACCTCTTAACACGTTTATCCTCTTTGTCAATCTTTCCTTACTTATTCTCTCCATGTGGCTAGACCATTTCAGTACACCCTCTTCTGCTCTCTCAACCAGTCTTTTTATTACCACACATCTGTCACCCTTTCATTACTTACTCGATCAAACCCCCTCACATCACATATTGTCCCCAAACATTTCATTTCCAACACATCCACCCTCCTCCGCACAACCCTATCTATAGCCCATGCCTCGCAACCATATAACATTGTTGGAACCACTATTCCTTCAAACATACCCATTTTTGCTCCGAGATAATGTTCTCGCCTTCCACACATTGTTCAACGCTCCCAGGACCTTCGCCCCCTCCCCCACCCTGTGACTCGCTTCTGCTTCCATGGTTCCATCCAATGCTAAATCCACTCCCAGATATCTAAAATACTTCACTTCCTCCAGTTTTTCTCCATTCAAACTTACCTCCCAATTAACTTGTCCCTCAACCCTACTGAACCTAATAACCTTGCTCTTATTCCCATTTACTCTCAGTTCTTCGTTCACACACTTTACCAAACTCAGTCCCCAACTTCCGCAGTTTCTCACCCAAATCAGCCACCAGCGCTGTATCATAAGCAAACAACAACTGACTCACTTCCCAAGCCCTCTCATCCACAACAGACTACTTACTTGCCCCTCTCTCCAAAACTCTTGCATTCACCTCCCTAACAACCCCATCCATAAACAAATTAAACTTTATTATACTTTATTATTATACTTGATCGCTATTTTCCACGTCAGTGAGGCAGTGCCAAATATACAAACATGTACATATTCACACCTGCTCACCCTTATCATTTCCTGGCACCACCTCACCCCGCAGGAAAGAGCATTGCCACTCCATGTGTCAGCGAAGGTAGCACCAGGAAACAAACAATGGCCACATCTGCTCACACTCATTCTCTAGCTGTCGTGTGTAATACACCAAAACCATAGCTCCCTGTCCACACAGCCCCACAGACCTTTCAGTTGTTTACCGTGGACATTCACATACCCTGGGGATATGTACTGGAATGTGATAAAACTTAAACTGAAAATTCTTGCAATATATTTATTTAAAAGACTAATGATACAGTATCTGTTTTTGAGTATTTTTTACCATATTTGACTTGTATTTGATGTTATTACTTGTGTTTTACAAGTTTTCACTTTTTCCACAGTTTGGTTGCCTGCTCTGGTGTCTGACATATTTAGGGTCTTGGTTCAATGGGCTGACTTTGGTCATCTTGGCTACAGTAGCAGTCTTCACCCTCCCTAAGGTGTATGAACAGAACAAGGCCCACATCGACCAGTATTGGACTCTTGTCCGCACACAAGTCAATGATGTCATGACTAAGTAAGGAGTTAGCTTGTTGTATTCAGATTTACTCAACAAAGATGCCATTGTAATCATTAAATTTTTGCTAGTTTTAATAGGAATACCTGGAATTACAAGATTAATGTGTACAGTTTGATATAAATATTGTTTGAGTTTATGCATAAATGATAGTTTTTAGCAGAATTGACCAGGTATTATTGTTTAATAGTCTGATTCTGCAAATCCAACTCTCTCTCTCTAATGGATTCATACTATATTTTATCCCTCATTATGTCCTTGTTTTATGCCTATGCTTGTTCATCCGTTTCTTTGGCTCAAGAATCTTCCTTTTTGGAAACATGAAGGAAAACCACTGTAATTCCTCTTAACTGTTGTCATATAGGTTTGAACTGCATCTTTTTTTTTCTCCCTTTTTTTTCCATATTTGATCACTGTCTCTCACATTAGGGGTAGGGGAGAAAGAATTCTATGTCCATGTTCTCTGCATGTCATAGAATGTGACTAAAGGGGGCTGGAGTGGAGAGCTGGAAACCCCCCTTTTTGTGTTTCAATTTCTAAGATGAGAAGACTTGCATAATGTTGGAGAGTATTGTGCCCTATTCATTTCTCTCTTTCAGACACCTTGAATCTAGGTTGTCTTTTTGATCACCAGTGTAGTTTTCATAGGTCAAAATCTGGTGGTCACATTCCTTTCTGACTCATATCTGTGCCTCCTTGTTCATGAATTAAAGGAAGTCTTGTGTTGTGGCACATGACTTTCAAAGGCTTTTGATAGGGTCTAGCATAAATCTGATGTGTAAACTTCTGTTGTACACTTTGCCTCCTTACTCTGTACACTCATCTGTATATTTCGTTATTGTCTGTTTAACCCTTAAGTGGCATGATTGATAGATTGGCAAAAGTAAAAGATCCTCTATAAAAGAAATACAGCTACCTTTGTTTTGGCATGGTGGAACACTGAGTTAGCAGGAGAAAGGAGCAGGGCTGACACATCAGACAGCCTGTTGTAGTGCTGAGTTCAGGAGAAAGGGGTATGGCCTATACATCAGACAGCATGTTAGAATAGAGTTAACAGGAGAAAGGCTGACACATCAGACAGGCTATTGGAATGTTGAGTTAACTGGAGAAAGGGGTAGGTCTGACACATCATTCAGCATGATGGAATGATGAGTAAACATGAGAAATGGGTATGGCTGACACATTTGACATACACATACAGATACGTACATATACATATCAACATATATACGTACACAGCCATATACATATATATCTTTCATACTATTCGCCATTTCCCGTGTTAGCAAGGTAGCGTTAAGAAGAGAGGACTGGGCCTTTGAGGGAATATCCTCAGCTGGCCCCCTTCTCTGTTCCTTCTTTTGGAAAATTAAAAAAAAAATGAGAGGGGAGGATTTCCAGCCACCCACTCCCTCCCCTTTTAGTCGCCTTCTACAACACACGGGGAATACATGGGAAGTATTCTTTCTCCCTTATCCCCAGGGATAATACATATATATACATGTACATATTCATACTCACTTGCATTTATCCATTCCCGGCACCACCCCACCTCACAGGAAACAGCATTGCCACCCTCAGTGTCAGTGATGCAGCGCCAGGAAAATGGACAGAAAAGACCACATTCATTCACACTTGGTCTCTAGCTGTCACTTGTAATGCACTAAAACCACAGCTCCCTATCCACTTCCAGGTCCCACCCACCTTTCCATGGTTTACCCCAGATATTTTACATGCCCTGGTTCAGTCCATTCACAGCACGTTGACAGTGATATACCACATCATTCCAATTCGCTCTATTCCTTGCGTGCCTCTCACCCTGATGCCTGTTCCAATTGAAACTCCTTCAAAGGTATGGCCATGGCAACAGAGTCTTCATAATTAAAGAACTCCAGTGCTGCTTCTTAGCATTTAGTGCCTCACCCTTAACAGGCCACTGGCGGAGGGGAAGTCTAGTGCAGTGTTTGGAGAGGCTCTTATCTAATGTTCGTAATGACTACTTCTATCTATTGCTCCTTCCTAATGTTTCTACCTGATAATCCTGCCTAAGTGTTCCTACCTACTACTTCTATCTACTGCTCCTACCTTTTTGCCAAAAGGCAGGGCTAGCACATAGTGCTCACCGCAGGAAAATCTAAAATCCAGAGTTACAAAGAATGAGCTGCCTGAGTTAAGTGTTGTCAAGTGTCACATATGACACGGAGAGATTGTATGTTTGTGGATAGAATGCCAGTCGTCCACATGTTAGTGAGGTAGGAGAAAAGACAGCAACCTGGGTCAGAGGAGTGCAACTGGACAACCACTAATATGCTGGCTCACTAAGCAGATGTATATTCGTATTTACATGTATGTGAGTGGATGGGTCTTTCTTCGTCTATTTGCTGGTGCTACCTTGCTAACACAGGAAACAGGGATCAAATATTATAAAGATGATAAGTTTGGATGTGCTGGGGATTGAAGAAACCCATATCCTTGGTCAGGGTATATAGTGAAAGTGGTAAAAAATGAGGAACGTAACTTATGAGAGGGCATAAAAGGAGGATTGTTATGGATGGGAATGAATGATAATTATTGGGGAAGATGCAAAGAAGGACATGCAAATTTGCTATCACCGAGAGCATAGGAGAGTATTACAGAGCATGGATCAAGAATAGTGTAAGTGAAAGGAGAGACTGGAATAGTGAAGTATGTACAGTTATGTGTACAAGGATGTGTGAATATTTTGACACTGAGGTAATCATTCCACCCCTAGTAGTCTCAAGATCAGTTTCAATAGCGTAGGTGAAATTTGTCTCCAAAGTGTAAACACTGCTTGGTCCCAAACCATTTGAATTTTGGAAGTTTTACATGTATTGCTTCCTTTACAGGTATTAGTTTTGCAATTTTACTTAGCATTTGTCTGCTCGTGTTTACTAGTTCATTTTGTACCCAACAGGGAACTACATCCCACTGATTCTGAGAGCATTAACAGTTCTGTGTTTGACAGAGTAAATGTCTGGATCTCTCCTTCCATATGCTTCGGTGGTATCTTTTACCATCATATGTTTTCACAACTCCTAGAATTTCTCTCACTCAGATGTGTGAGTTTGGAATTGCCTAAAAGGAAAATTCACTCAGGCAGGAATGCATTGGTAATAATTATTTTCATTATTGTGTTATTAGAGGCTACAGCTGAAAGTATGGTAAGGAGAGTTTTTATAGATAGGTCATCTGTTCATGACTACTTTGCTCATTGTAGGAAATAGAGGGCACACTTGAAAAGGAATTTATATCAGCTTTACTGAGAGTTTCTTATAGAAATTCTGTATGTATATTACATATGATTGCACAATAGTAGGTGTCCTCATATGCAGTTGAAAGAGTTTTTTAAAAGTGTGAACATACAGATTAAAATTGTTCAAGGAATGGTTAATAAAGGTTATGTTGATATGAAGAGAATGGATGTAGGAGGAATGGCTTGTTGATAGAGGTGAATGGGTACACATGATAAGATCATCTGTTGCATGCAAACATTTTGCTTTAGTCACTGCACAATAAATGCAGGTAATTAAGGTTCTTGATTTTGTTACTGTTTAAACTTCCTCAATATGTTTCATTAACTGTCTCATTTTTTCTTGCAGGGTGAAGGCTGCTATTCCCATTGGAAACAAGGAAAAGACCCAGTAAGAATGAAGTGTCATTGTGTAATATACTGAGTGCATCTGTGTTCGTATGCTACATCGAACCACTGGTGCGTTCTAGCATCTGTATCGACTTCGACATCTGCGAATTCTCGTCAGTGTACGAAGAGTGATCCCAGTGGGGAACCAACCTAGTGTTGTGGCCAAGCGTGCACTACTCCCTTCCTTTACAATGTATTTCATGCTGGAAATATACTATATTGCTGCCATTAGTGTTTTGATAGTATGTGGACCTTATTATCTTTTAAAGTTTTATAATATTTACGATCTTAACAAATACTTTATCATGAGATCCTGTAATCGAATCCAGCAGTCTATTCTTGTGAGGTTTAGGGAGATTAGAAACAATAATGTGAATTAAAGAGGCACACTGATTTTGACTTTGGCACTTCCAGCTGATATTACTAGTGCTAGTAAGATGATGCTCAGTTGATGCGAATGTGCCTCTGGTCACCCTACTTCTGATTCTCACCTTTGCTTGCTTGTCTTGGTTAGACGACTGCATAGCATTAAGGGCATGTAACAAGTACCAAGATCCCTTATGTATATGAGATACCTTGGCTAATTTTGGGAAATGCTATCATACCCATACAACACAATCAAGGGTGAGGAGCAGTGTGAAATACACCACTCCACTGTATAGTCATTGCATTACTGTTCTCTGTAGAATAATTTCCTCCCATTTTTTTTTTGAACGTTAGAAATGTGAAAGGCGTATCAATGCAATCGTGTTATAAGTTAATTTAGTTTGTTCTAACATGCTTCAAAATGGCTGTCATGGTTAATGTAGAAAATTGCCAAATAGTGCGAAAGATCTGTTGTCAGTTGTCTGTCTTCTAAGACCTGTCCTCTTTTAATTTATAATCCTAACACTTTATGATTCTTCTGTAGAAATGAAAATTAATGTACCCACTTGCATATACTTTTATGAATATGCAAATAGTGTTTTGATTTTTTATATATCTATAACTCCATGTATGGGAAGCCTGTTTACATTTTGATGGGTGTTCTCTTATGTCTGTGAAGTGGGAATTTTTTCCTCAAACTATCATAGTGCTGTTGCTTGCCACAGTTGTTTACTAAGGAGCTTCTGTATACAACTTGTTCAGTGTCATCATAAATATGCAAGTGAGGATTCAGAGCTTCTGATATAGATTTTATTTCATTATTGTACTGATCTTATGAGCTCTGGTTTGTAAAGGAGCATTAATGAATCCCAACTTACATGAAATATTTAGCTGAACACAATAGTGGAGATGCAAACAGGTGATTTTATTTATATTTGGGTAATGGGTAGGAAAACAAATTAAAAACAAGAAAAAATATATCATTTGAAAGGTTTTCTAAATACCTGTAAGTGTTCTTTCATATTGCATACATTACTGTCACAACAGTAAATTTGCTGTACTACCAAATAAAATATAAATGATTTAGCAAACTTTTTATTTAGCATCCATATAGTTATATTGAACTTAGAAATCATGGCTGTTCAATACTGAAAAGGGCCATATCAAAAGAGAATTATTTAATAAAAGCAGAAAACATCGGCACTTATGAATACAAGTGCATCATTTCTGAAGGATCTGGATGAGTTTGGTAAAAATCACCTGTGCTTTGTGAGTCTTGGAGACAGCTTGAGACTTTAGTATAGTTTGTTTGAGATGGACAGAATGCATTAAACTCATGGGATGCTGCTAAAAAAAGGTATAGATCCTAGTACCAGGAGATTAGATATGTAAATATTTTTTTCCCAGTTGTAGTACATGGCAGATGCTAATGAATGGACAACTGAAACAATGGTCAGAATTTATAAAGTAAATTCTTTGCATAGTTTATAATTTGGATAGTTACTGTGTTGCAATTATTAGTGAATGCCATGTAGGTGTGGTACAAGAATGAGAAGGGAAGAGGTATTATGGACCAGGTTTTTGCCCTAAACCTTTAACGGCAGTATTGGTCAAACATTAACACACCCCCAAATAATGATGTAGTGCTAGAAATAAATGAAGAATGGCCTTGTTTGTCTACATTCTATACCTGTCCTGTATAATTTGCCAAAACTCAAGCCTTTGCAGTTTCTCCAAACTCCACATACCCTGGTTCAGATCAATTTCAGCATGAATGCCACATCATTCCTGTTCTTTCAATCCAATGCATTCCTCACACCCTCCTGGATGTTCAGGCCGTAATCACTTGAAGCGTGAAGCATCCTTCAAACAACATTCACCCCTCTCCAATTTGTTTCCCCCTTCTTGGTCATATTAATACGCACATTTAAAAATCCTAGGCAAGGTTAGTAGGTATATGTGTCGGAGGTGGAGGGAACGAGGAGAAGTGGGAGACCAAATTGGAGGTGGAAAGATGGAGTGAAAAAGATTTTGAGTGATCAGGGGCCTGAACATGCAGGAGGGTGAAAGGCGGGCAAGGAATAGAGTGAATTGGATCGATGTGGTATACCGGGGTTGATGTGCTGTCAGTGGATTGAATCAGGGCATGTGAAGCGTCTGGGGTAAACCATGGAAAGTTGTGTGGGGCCTGGATGTGGAAAGGGAGCTGTGGTTTCGGGCATTATTGCGTGACAGCTGGAGACTGAGTGTAAACGAATGGGGCCTTTGTTGTCTTTTCCTAGTGCTACCTCGCACACATGAGGGGGGAGGGGGATGGTATTCCATGTGTGGCGAGTGGCGATGGGAATGAATAGGGGCAGGCAGTGTGAATTGTGTGCATGGGTATATATGTATGTGTCTGTGTGTGTATATATATGTGTACATTGAGATGTATAGGTATGTATATTTGCGTGGGTGTGTGTACACTGTGTATGGGGGTGGGTTGTGCCATTTCTTTCGTCTGTTTCCTTGCGCTACCTCACAAACGCGGGAGACAGCGACAAAGCAAAATAAATAAATGAATAAAAATCCTAGAAAAAATTTGTATGAAATGTTAAATTTACATTTAAAAGGAGAAAAATACTGAAAGACATACTGAATACCTTTGAGTTGGTCTAGTTCACTGCTAAGTGAGGGTTAGAAATGGGTCTACTTGACATGATTGTCAGCTCCAGAGAAGAAATAAGGAGAGAATTTGTTTATATTCTCTTTGATGTGAAAGTCTAATTTTATTTCATTTATGTACAAGCACAGCAATGATTAATTTTTCTTAAATGGACACTGATTGCAGACCAAAGTACACATCATTGCTGGGTCTTAATTCAAAAATAGAGAAGTTACTGAAAAGGAAAAAGAATAGACTAGGGAAAGTATTTAAAAATTTTGGAGCAAGTGAAAAAAATTAAAATTTGCTAGGTCATGATTATTGAAAAAGACATGAGGTAGAGATATAGGGTAAGAAACAATTATCAAAAATGCCCACCCTCAAGTTGCCAACGTCCAGCAGCTTGCTGAATACATAGTGGTCTGGCTAGAGGTGGGGGTACACAAGCAGCTAGAACTTGGAAGCAAAAGCCAGAGTAATAACTATAGAAGAGGGAAAGTGAACCAGCATTGAGGCATATGTCAAGTGGGTCAAGTTTTGATGGTAGCCTGCGAGAGTTGATAAGTTGTACTGCTTTCAACTCAACCTGACAAGTAATGATGCAAAAATACAACCACCCCTTATTTTAGAGTGGTACCTCATACACAGATGGATCATTCCTTTGTATATGAGCAACAATTCAGAAGAAAAGGAATTTCGACATCTAAACAGGACTCATAGTGAGCAAGCATTTCAGTGGTTGTTAAGTTGCTCTCCTCTGACTTGTAGCTGTCTTTTCTGTGTGCCTCACCCACCCATGGACTGCTAGCATTGTCCAAAAGAATACAAATTCTCCTTGTCACACATAACACCTGGCAAACATTTAACATTGCACTACTCATTCTTCCTAACTCTAGATTTTTCTATTTTTCTGTGGTGAGTGCTATGCACTACTGCCTTTAGGGCAAAATGGTAGCAACAGATGGAGGTAGTAGTAAGGAGCATTAGGTAAAAACAGTTGGTAGGAACAGTAGCTGGGAGCATTAAGTAGAAGTAGTAGATTGGAACATTAGGAAGACACATCAGATAAGTATAGTTCATGAGAACATTAGCTAGGAGCCTCTAAAAACACTGCTAGAGTTGCCTGCTGTCAGTGACCTGCTAAGGGTGAGGCACTAAAGGCTAAGAAGGGGCACTGGAGTTCACCAGTTCTGGAGACTTTTGCCATGGCAACCCCTTGAGGGAGTTCCCAAAGGAAACAGGTATCAGAGATAAAAAGGAAATCATTGATAAAAAGGAGAAAAAGTACATGAGACAATAGAACCCTGAGGGACACTGCTGTTGATGAAGAAAGGGGTAAAGGCCGATAGTTCGGCCAGAGAGGAGCTTAGAGGTAGACCCCAATGCTAAACCCTGTCAAAAGCTTTGGATATATTGAGGGCAACTACATAGGATTCCCCAAAACCTTTAGGGGATGATGACCAGACATTAGTAAGATGAGAAAGAATATTACCCATAGATCTTGTCATATGAAAACCATACTGGGGATCAGAGAGAAGGCTGTTAGATTCAAAATGTCTGAGGATATGGGAGCTGAGGAGGGATACAAAGACTAGAAATAGATGTCAAGAACAGGATGATAGCTGAAGGGGTCAGAAAAGTCATTCTTTGGGATGGGATGTACCAATGCATGCTTCCAAGAAGGAAGAGTTCTGGATATCTGAACAGATGAGCAAGAATATGTGCCAGTTTGGAGGCACACTCAGTACTTAGGTATGGATGCCATCAATCTATAAGCTTTGCTTGCATCCAGAGAGAGAAGCACCTTTGGGATGGTTTGGAAAAAGATTATCAAGGGAGGGGAATAAGATTAGGTAGAAGAGCACCAGGGGGCGAAGGAATATTTAGTCACCCAAGGTTGAGTTAGAGGAGAAACAAAACCCAAGTGAGTTACTTTGTCAAAGGGAGAGACGGCTACAGTGCTGTCAGAATGGAAAAGTGAAGGAAAGGTAGAGTGACAGAAGTTGATAGCAATACCCTAACAACTATCGGTGGATAGGCACAATATTTATCTCCTTTTAAAGTGTCTTTTTATTCAACCTAAAGATTCATGATACTCTCACCCCAACTCTCATTTGCCCTTTTTTTTTTCAATTCCTGCACCTTCCTCTTGACTTCTGATGCTTTCTCTTAGACCTCTCTCAATCACTGCACTCCTTCCCTATTAGTATCACCCAAATACATCTCTTTTCTTTCAGTAGCAACTTTGCTTCTCCATCTCACCACTCACAACCCTTTCTAATCTGCCCACCTCCCACCTTTCGCATGCCACATGCATCTTTTGCACATACCATCACTCCTTCACTAAATACCTCCCATTCCTCACCCACCCCTCGCTTCATTTACTCTCACCTTTTGCCATTCTACACTCAATCTCACCAGGTATTTCTTCTCACATCTTTCCAAGTTCAATTAGTCTCGCCACTCTCTTCTTGACACTGTTTCCTCTTTCCAAAACTCTCTCTCTCTCTCTCTCTCTCTCTCTCTCTCTCTCTCTCTCTCTCTCTCTCTCTCTCTCTCTCTCTCACTACACACACACACAGACTTATATATATATTATTTGCTTTGCTTTGTCGCTGTCTCCCGCGTTTGCGAGGTAGCGCAAGGAAACAGACAGAAGAAATGGCCCAACCCACCCCCATACACATGTATATACATACACGTCCACACACAAATATACATACCCATACATCTCAATGTACACATATATATACATACACACACATACATATATACACATGCACACAATTCACACTGTCTGCTTTTATTCATTCCCATCGCCACCTCGCCACACATGGAATAACAACCCGATCCCCCCCCATGTGTGCGACGTAGCGCTAGGAAAAGACAACAAAGGCCTCATTCGTTCACACTCAGTCTCTAGCTGTCATGCAATAATGCCCGAAACCACAGCTCCCTTTCCACATCCAGGCCCCACACAGCTTTCCATGGTTTACCCCAGACGCTTCACATGCCCTGTTCAACCCACTGACAGCACGTCAACCCCGGTATACCACATCGATCCAATTAATTCTATTCCTTGCCCGCCTTTCACCCTCCTGTATGTTCAGGCCCCGATCACTCAAAATCTTTTTCACTCCATCTTTCCACCTCCAATTTGGAGGTGGAAAGGACAAACCTGTGGTGTTATCGGTTAGCGTTCTTTACCGTGATGCATTCATGGACCACCATGGATCAAGCGCATAGGTTCGAATCCTGCCCATCTCCTTTCACACACTTTTCCAAAATGTCACCAACTTTTGCGGTTTCTCACTCGAATCAGCCACCAGAACTGTATCATCGGCGAACAGCAATTGACTCACTTCCCAGGCCCTCTCATCCCCAACAGACTGCATAACCGGCCTTTTCTCCAAAACTCTTGCATTTACCTCCCTAACCACCCCATCCATAAACAAATTAAACAACCATGCTGAAGTGTTGTCAGAGGTCTCTTTCAATGTAGAACATGTTGATAGACTACAGAACTTCTGTAAACAGATGTTTGCCGGATGACAAGAAAGAGTAATGATTACAACTGAACAGCCTGCTATGCAGGTTGTAAACCACGGGATGTTGGTAACTTTTTTGTGCCAACACAGAGGTGTAATCGTAAAGGAGAAATGGAACTGGAAACGAGATTTGTATGACAAAGATAAATTGGTAGGGCTTCAATAATCTTCAAAACTTGATCAACCTGTCTTACACAGCAATGGTGGTTCACTTTCTCTCTCTTATAGGTAACTGGTATTACTTCGGTTTTTTTTTTTTTATCCCGAAAGTTGGTTGCTTGTATGCGCCCCAACCCAACCACTAGCTAGACCACTTGGCAAGCTGCTGCGCGACATGATTTTTGTGTGGCAGTTGGTCACTCAAAGATTTGCCGTTTCGATACTTACATCTATTCCCTACACCTCGAATAGATGTACCCTACCCTCTCATGCTTTTCCCAATAACTATGACCTAAGACAGGCTTTTCACTTCCTCCAATATTTGTAAATACTTTTCTTTGTCTCGAATTTTTACCTTTCATTATCCTTTACATATTTCAATTTTGGCCTCGCCTTGATGTGAACATTCGTATGTTATTGAATCAATCGGTTTTGAGACGCCTGAATCATCTGCAACAATATGGAATTTCAAATTTCAACATATTCTTAAAATTACTTAACTATTTTTCTAACCTTATTTTCGGTAATATACTGAAAATTTATATAATCTATAGTAGGTCTCCTGGTGGAAGGTACTACTAAGTAGACACAAAGATTTGTAGAAAGTACTTTGACCGGGAAAAGGTCATTGCACCCCTGGTGGCACACGGGAGTAGTTAACTCCACTCCAGTCCTCAGGGTTATTGACTACATGCGGATGGGCCAGCTCTGACTCTTCAACTGCCTGCCACAACACACAAGGAAGTTTGGTGATGCCTTCAAGAGGTTTTTGGATCTGTTCTTTAGCACGTTACCGTCTCTACAACGTCGCAGGGCGCACCGAGAAGTTGCCTTGGAACTCGATGCCTTCACCTACAGCAACGCCGGGGGCAGATAGAGAGACAGAAACCTTGTGATGAGCTTTGGGCATGAGCCTTGAATTACTTCCAATAAACTCTGTACATTTCTGGTAATGGCTGCAGGTACGTTGTATTTATGAGTGCAGACACCTTCTGTGGGAATCACTTATGGGCCCACGTTCCTAACTTTTTTCAAGAAGGACGAGTTGAACCTACTGCTCCCCTCAAAGAAGGTCACTATCAGAGAATGAGAGGTTAGGTCATAGTTTCGGATCAATTACGATTTCGACGAAAAGGAATTTCCTTTGCGGCACGGCATTTTGAACTTGCAGTATATTAAGTAATCTATGTTTGGAAAATTTTCTTGAACTTATTTCTACTAGAATACAAGGTTCTCTAAATAGATGAAAATAGAGTATACCTCATTTTCGAAAAAAGACTGTAAAATTAGTATTGAATTTAAAGAGCTCGTGTCTCTGGCCAAAACCACCCATATTACAATTATCTATACTGTTATCATTATCATTATAATGATTTCATTATCATTATAGCTGTAAATTGTATTTTCATCAAATATATGTTCCTCGCAGTCTCTCGGATGTACCAGCTGAACCAAAACAAAGTTGTAAACAGTTGAAAACGGCTTTCAATCGTAATATCTGTGTTGCAGAAGATGACAGAAGAAACTGAGGAACATGGTGTTAAAATCAACATTAAAGGAACCATACATGCACCCAAAAAGACAGAAGTTATGTTTAATTCAGAGATGGCGATAAACAGGTGAGTTTATGATATTTCAAGTCTGCAAAATTTTTATCAGAACCTTGTTAAAGTACCTCAAAGGATCCTTGAAACCCTATTATATGAAGATATTTGCGCTTGTTAATTATGATATTTTGGAGAAAGTATTAGTTTAGCGCCGCCTTTCCTTTACGTTCGTGTAATTATAGGCTTTCTGTTTAAATAGGCTGTATGGCCTCTAAGCTCATAACCTTAACATCGCTGTGTTCTATCATGCATGTGTCAGGATGATGGGTATTTCAGCATCAGACTATATTTTTGGGTTCATGAGAGCTTATACAAACTTCTTGCAAAGATTTTCACAGTTGGTGCACTTTCCGATCTCTTTTAGGGAGATTATTGCTGCTCGATATAACAGATGAACATATCCGTATGTTTAATCCTGACAGTTGCATGTAAGTCTTATGCTGATGTCCTCTTGGATCATTTCTTTTTATATTAAGGAATTCAGATTCTCTGGGGTCATATTTTCTTGTTAAGGTTTTATGTACCTTAAACATATCCCCTCTTAATCTTTGAAGTCCAAGTAGTAGTAAAATAATAAGCTTCAGTCTTTCACCGTATGTTAAATCATTAGTATATGTTATAATATAATTTTTGTTGCCTTAGCAATTATTTCTGTCTTTAGGAATCGAACCCGGACCTGCTTTGCATACTCTAGGTAAGGTCTAACCAGTGGTATAAAGCAATGAAAAACTCCTTGTCCATGGATACGTGATATTAATCTTAATTTTAGCAGATGTATGACTGGAAAAGGTATGTTTTTTTATCTTTGATGACCCCAATATCCTCCTCCTGAGATGTCAATTTAAGCATGTCTCTCTGGCCCCATAGTTTGTTATATCAGGTATATTGATCCTTTCAGTATGCATTATTTCAAACTTTTCCTTGTGAATCTTATGTAACAACTTCAAATTCTTCTCGCACATTTTACATAAAGTTTTTGACAAGCCTCCATATCTCATATATCGTTAAATATTTTTTGTCATCAACATATATAAACGCATCACAGTCCCAAACAACTTCAGGCATTATATCAATATGTTTGAGAAACTATTGTTTGGGTCTGATACCTGTGGAAATCACCTGAAGACTTGCTGTCACACTGATGGTTTGTCACTGACAATAATCCTTTTATTTTTGTCATTCAAAATGGCTTTTATCCATCACAAAATAGGAAAATCTTCTTCATAGTCCTCCAGTTTTTGTATTATTCTATTATGAGGTGCTTTGTCAGAAGCATTCAAAACATCACAGTACACTGTGCCTATATAAACTTTTCTAATGTAGATTTCAGTCCATCTGCCTAATGCTTGTAGGAGCTGGAGCACTTTGTTGGCTAGTAACCAGATTATTTAATTTTATATATTCCACAAGGGTGTTTCTCACTAGAATTTCCAGTAGCTTGTAAACCATGCTAGAGAGACTTGTATTTTCTAAGTTTCTTGTTACTTTTTTGTTACACTTTGTGTTTGCACACTACCTTTTATGATAAAATTTCTACTCTGTGAAGTTCTGATTTTGATAATAGTCTGTCATTATTATGGTACTTCATCTCAAACATATTCTTAGGTATTCTTGATATGGTCTTGACAACTTACATATCCTAATATTTGGCTGATCTAATACAGGTGCTGGCATTAATGGAATCTGCCTGATTACACTTAAGTGTAAAGTCACCTTTGGAAAGGATGTATCATTTTCAGTTGATAAAAAAGAATAGATGACATTTCCTTATTATAACAGGTTTGCTTGTCAACATTACTATTTATTATTGTGTATTGCTGTATATAGTTTGGTGCATTATGTTTGTTGCTAATTCCATTAACAACTCTGTTTAATTATGTTTCTGTTGTCACTACTTTCATCCTCATTTTTTATTTGTTCAACTTCTTTTAGTTCAGCCATTTCTCATATTCTTTATCTCTTTGTTCTTGTCCTTTCTTGATCTCCAGTCTCTGTTGTCATCCCTTGCATTTTCCCCTTTATGTCCTTCTCTGCATCTTTCTTGCAAATATGTTTTTACTAATTCTTCTTAATTTTTAACTATTTTTCTTTGTTTATTCCTACATTTGTAGTGTGAAAGAAGAGATGTTATATAGGTAATACAGTATGTTGATGAAAGCAGAATTGTTGGGTAAGTTGAAGATCAGTAGGGAGGAAGTTCGGATTTGAAGAAAAGAAATTCACTGTTAATGTAGATAAAGTCAAGATGCTGATGTTTGAGGTATGAAATCAAAATATGAATATGGTTTAAAAGCTGAAACGTGTCGATATTTAGGTATTGATTTCAATAGAGATGGTGAGCTGTAATTTGAAATACCAAAAAGGAGTGAAAGACATGAAGATTCCAAGGGCACAGAACCGTATGACGTTTTTTCATAAGAAGTGTTTCAGCCCATATTGCTGAACTGTTGAATGTAGGTTGAAAAAAATACTAGAAGACCAGATTGGAGACAGAATAGATAGAAACTGTCTGACTTTTGGCAGAATAGATGGAAACTAAGTGCATGGAGAATAGGTGGATTTTTTGGTAAGGGATTGCAGAATTGAGAGTGAATAGTGTGGACAACAATTTAATTAAAGTATGACTCTTATGCAGATGGAAAGGTGAGTGAAATATCAAGCACAGTGGTACAGTATTCCAAATAAGGTGAAAAAATATTAGAATGTGAAAGTGAGGTGAATGATAGATTATGTTAGAGTTTGTGGAAAATCAGAGGTAAGGTCAGAGATAAATTACACAGGTAAGAGGTTCGTATGATTAGAGGAACATGCAGGAATGTGAAGTTAAAGGGTTTGGCCTTCATCCAGGCTTCTACACAACTGGAAAATGGATGATGCATCATAAAAGATATTGATAAATAAAGAGTTCAAGATATTAGTTAAATAAAGAGTTCAAGATATTAGTCATGCAGGAAAGTGTGTGCAGACCAACCTAATCTGATAGTTATAGCTTTTATGAAGCAGAATACTTCTTGCACTGTTTAATATAGGTTGCTTTATAACATTTTGATATTTAGAAGACTAAATTTCCTTAAACATATATATTTATTGACAGGTCAGTTGTCCTGTGTGCATTAGCTGCATTCAGCGAGTCTAAAAAGGGCATTGATGGTCAGATAAGATGTCTAGATGCGCTTGGTGCCACAGGTGTTTCTGGATTGGCATGGGCTCGACAGATACCCAAGGTATTTATCTATTGATGCAGTGCTGATGCTTGTAAACTACACAGGTGATTTAGGAATTCATGAAGTGTTATAGATTTTTATATTTAAAAATTGCATGATGTAATTTGGCAGCACACACACACACACACACACACAGATGACCAGAGTAAAGATCAGGTAGTGCACCTTCTTTTTCAAGATTTTAGAAGGTCTACAGCAAATAAAACCTATTTTGAACAAGTAATAGGTAGGGGGAAATGTACAGATTTTTGTCAAGAAAAAAATACCTGCTGTAATTCAACACACACACACACACACACACACACACACACACACACACACTTTTCCTTAAACGTTTGAAATGGTTTAGAACCATGCAATCTCTCAATCCAGCTCTGATGGTGGTGCCTAGTTATTTCTTACCACCACCACACCATGCTGAGACTCCTTGTGCCCAGACATATTACTGTATGGTTGTAATGTCCCATTGAAGGAGCATCCACTTCCCTCATGATAGTCAGAGGAGATGAAGCCTCATGGATGCACGTCATTTGAAGGTGTAAAAAAGATGTTTTTATCTCTCTCTGAGAAATTTCTTGCAGATACTCCTGGGGCTCTGTCAATGGCAGTGAAATGTATATTCAACCTCCAAAACATACATTTTTCTCTTTTTCTCTTTCAGGTTGCTGTTGTGATAAATGACCAGCTTCCTGCAGCAGCACAGCGGATCAAAGAGAATGCTTGTGCTAATGGCCTTGAAGTTGATATTACGACAGAGGATGTCAGTGTTTTGTTGCATCAGAGACCTTTTGATTTTATGTAAGTAAAGTTATGAGATTTTGATTTTATGTATGTAAAGTAATCAGAGACTTTAATATTATGTAAGTAAAGTAATCAGAGATTTTGGATTTGTGGAAATAAAGTAATTTTGTAGTTTTTGACAACTTATTTCTAAGAATGATAATAAGCTGGTAACAATTGAATGTTTCTTAAATCTGATTTTGTAACCCCAGGGACCTCATTATGAAGCCCATGCAGCTTCAATGTTCTGTTACAGTCAGTGTTAAGGAAGTGATGAGCTCCTTTAGAGTGAGACTTTCCTTGATGAGATTTTACTCGTTCTCGGTTTTGATGGCAAAACCTTGGTGAAGCTGACCCTCCACTTGTAGTGTATCTTCTTGTAGGGAGAATCAGGCAACACCCTTCGTTGAAATATTTTAGGATCTATTTTTCCGTTGCTTCACTTTTTAACTTGTGTTTGTGTTGTATGTTCTATTTTCAGTAATTTTTGTACAGGTAAACCAGCAATTTTCCGGCACTCTTGGTTTCAAAGCCTTGTTGAATTAATCGTTTTGCCATGCCAACTGTGGTCACATAATAATAATTCATCAACACACCTCTAACCCACTAATTATACATCTCCCATATACCATGGATAGCTAGAAATTCATATTAAACAAATATTAAATGTAAATTAGATAAATAGATGAAATACATTATACACCTACTAAGGATTGATGTGCTTGTCAGATACAAGTTTCATAAATTCGTCCATATACTCGGCACCTCCTTCATGGTTTGGAGACTGCTTTTCTCCGCACTTTATTCAAGGAAATTCCACGCCACTTCTTGAATCTTTGAATCCATCCTTCACTATAGTCATGCTTATGTTGTAATTTAAGTTCTCTATGGAACAACTTAGCCTGGTCCATTATCGTGCTACCTGACAAGTCCACTCCATCACTCCGATGCTATTGAAACCATTCCATCATCACTCGATCTTGCTCAGTACTCTTACCATCTTTCATAGTTTTTCTAAGTGTCATTTGCTTCTTGGAATTGCTGTATGGATAGAATTTCAATATTTTCTCCCTTTGCTTCTTTATATCATAAACAGTTGATGAACCAATACTGTAGATGTCACATGGCTTATGCACCAAAACACCATGGTCCATTTTTTTCAATAGTTCTACTTTATCTTGGATCGATATGGACTGGTGTTTGTTTGACACAACAACCAACACTCTTGTATGTCTTAGAACCCGTAGATAGGGTTAGATTTAAGCAAAATAAGCTAATAATCTCGCAGAATTGTGGTATCACCACCAACAAGTGCAGTGTAAAGAATGTAAATAAGCGCGCCCTACACATGCCGTCTGTGGCCGCCTTGTAAGCTAGTTTGGTGGCTGCGGTAATTTCATGTTCCTTCGCGTAATTTTGTCTGACTAAAGGAGGTGCTGAACCATTAGTTGCTGGAAAATCGGTTGTATACCTGTATATGAGCTGAATGTGAATTGCAGTGATTACTGGTTCAAATTTTTTCTTGAATACAATAATTTTTTGCTCCCATTATCCAAAGATTACAGCACTTGATGTGCAATGTTTGCTACTCATGACAGGTATGAATTAGGGCACAGGAATAGATAACGAAACATAAACCTGAAAGTTGCTACAGATTTGAAAGAAATTAATATTTCTGATGTACCATATAACATAGGCTCCTTTGATAATGATTTTTATTCAGGATACTTTAAGATAAGAGCATTAAGTAGTAGTTTGTTGGAAAATTAGGTAGATACATTAGGTAGAAGGAGTTGGAAGGAACATTTGGTTGGAGCTTCCGTAAAGTCTGTGCTAGATTCGTCCTCTGCCCGTGGCATGTTAAGGGTAGGCACTAAAACCTAAGAAGCAGTACTTGAGTTCACCAGTTATGGACACTCTTTTGCCATTGCCACCCCCTTGAAGGAGTTCCTGGAGGGAATGAGAAGAAGAAATATAGATAGGTAGGTATTTTTAGTGATCATGAAGTTCATAAAAATGTCACAGCAAAATGCTTTTCAATATTTATCCCGCTCACAAGCAGACAGTATTGTTATTCATATTCCACCTGCTGGCAATCAGCCAGTAAAAAAAAAAAATTGGGAAATGTTTGTTCTAACCACAGTTATCTTCATTTTTACCTGTTATTTCATGCTTATTTAGAGAAAATGATTGAGGAGGAGGCTACAAGCCTCAACAGGTGTTTATTGTGGGTGAAACTCATGCATTTTAGAAATTGATAACAGACAGGGTTCATTAACAAGGAAGAAATGACTGCTCATGAGTGTAAGGCCACCATACTTTAGAAACTCCATCTGTGGATAGAAGAGCATCTCAGTAGAAGGGAGACAGTTCTAAATGGGTGAAGGTAACCAGCAGAGTGCCAGAGTTTTCAATTTACTCTTAATAACCTATGTGAATGAATTGAGTTACATAGATACACAGACCCAAGTTGTAAGCAAGGTGGTCTGGCTAAAAAGTCCCCTTAAAAGGAATAGAAATTTTTTTTTGGCAAAGCAAAGCCTTTCCCCACCCTTCACTCCCTCCAGCAGCATGCCGGACAGGAAATCGATAGAAAAAATACCTTGCAGGACTCTTATGCCTGAAGGAAATTTTTATAGGAAAGTTATGAGGTAGAATGAACATGAATGTCATGCATCACCAACATCATGCATCCCCTCACTGTTAATTACTAAGACAATACATGTATAAAGGATAAAGTAGAGCTCCAGCCTCTCAACATACCATGCTTATATTATTCCTGATGTTGAAATATTAACAAGAATTCTTACTCTCTCAAAGCAGGTGACATAGGTTAAGCTATGTTGGTATGTTATTGCAGCATGACCAGGGAGAGATCAGTGGTTGAAAAGGTGGCATGATATACCACTGCATTATAATTGATTAAATGAATTATTCAATACCGGAGAGTGACATGTGAAGATCAAGCCTAAGTTTGAAGATATTAACGGTGTTGCTTTGAACAAGAAGTTTTGATGTCTAAACAGGACACCCAGTTTCTTAAGGGACAAATTTAGCTATTCCTGTAATGTGGGGTTTAATGAAATATAAAGAGAATTATGAAATGGAAAAAGAAAAGACAAGGGAAAGTATTTATGAATTTTGGAGGAAGTGAAAAACGTGCCAGGTCTTAGTTATCATGGATAATGTACTTGCAGCAATTACGGGCAGTGATAAAAGCTGAATGGAAGCCAGAGGAAGGAGAGTTTTTCTAAGCCTGATATATCTGCTCCCTTGCCTAAATGGCCTCAGAGCAGGAATGGTTGAACCATGAACTGTATGAAGAGGTTGTCTTGGAGGAAGTGGGGATAAATGCTTCCATTCATGCAAAAATAACCCCTGCTATGTGTGTACTGTTCAAACATTCATTTTTGTGCATGTTCCCTTAATACAGGAGCACTGTACATAGATTGATGTAATCTTTTGGCATGTCAGCTTGGTTCACTGTCACATTAAATAGCCTAATTGATTTGTTGACGACACTGTCATTCCCTTTCTTTAGAATTCAACCTTAATCCTTCCTGTTCACCATGGATCCATTCCAAACACACCCGATCTGCCTTGCCATCATCTGACACATTTAACACTCATTCGAAATAACCTCTTTATTTTCTTTTCACATTTTTATGTGTTACCACTTTCTTATCCACTTTTCTGTCACCCACATTTTTTTTCCTTGCATTTCACTTCCTCCCAGAGCATTTTCTTGCTCGCTCTATTGCCGATCAATATTCTTTCTCCCATCTTTCACTTGCCCTTCATGTACAACTGTTGTACCTTATTTTTGACCTCCCACCACATTCTTTTGTACTCACAATTACTTTTGAAGACTGCTGAAAAATCATCATTTGCCATTGGTCCCATATGTATAAATAGCTGTGGAGTTAAGATGCAGTTAGGAGAAGTAAAAAAAATGTAGCCTTATAGTTGTTAAATACAAGGAAGAACTAGTTTTTTTTGAGAATCATATTGAAGTAGAAAGGATTAAAGATGGAATGGTGATGGCAAAAAGAGAATTGTATGGAGCAAAGGAGTAAAGAAAAAGTGTTATGCATAACCTGGGAAAGTGATGCTTGTTAGCTTAGTAGGTTTCAATGGTGTTATTGTTTATTCATAATTATGAAGGTTGTGATTGACATTTTCAAATTTAGTTTGAGTAAACTTGTGCATGATAGGTAGTCATATCATCATTTACTGACAGATTTTTAGACTGTTATGGATCATCCGTCCACTACCTTGATGCAGCATTTCGTAATGCTCCCAAACATGGTATCTTGGTAATTACTTCCACTGATGATGCTGCACTGTATGGGAAAGCTGCAGATGTAACACTGAGGAACTATGGTGGCTATGTTGTTAAAACCTCGTACGCCAAGGAATTAGCAGCAAGACTTGTACTAGCTAGTGTTGTTAGGTAAGTTCAATACAATTTTTAGTTCTTTGTTTAATATGTTTTCATGTTCTGTGCATGCTCAAAATTTTTATATGTAGAGGGAACTACAGCACAGATAATGACAGCTGGTTCAAAAGCTCTTTCTTTTATTGCTGGATAACCTGATGTGGCCAAAACCATCTGTTTTACACACACACACACACACGCATTCTTGTACTTCAGTTTCTAAAAGAGGAAACAGAAGATGGAGCTTAGCAGGGAGTGCTTCTCCTTGAAGGCTTAGATTAGGGTGTCTGAATGTGTATGGATATAACCAATGAGAGATGGGTAGTATGTTTGAGCAAAGAAATCTGGATGTTCTGTCTCTGAGTGAAATTAAACTCAAGGTTAAAGGGGAAGAATGGTTTAGAAATGTCTCGGGAAGGAAGTCAAGGGTTGATGAGAGCTAAGGAAGGAGTAGCGCTACTCCTGAAGCAGGAGTTGTGTGAAAGAGTGTAAGGAAGTAAATTCTGGATTGATGTGGGTAAAATTGAAAGTGGATGGCGAGAGATGGGTGATTATTGGTGCTCATGCACCTGGCCATGAGAAAAAGGATCATGAGAGGCAAATGTTTTGGGAACAGCTGGGTGTGTGTGTCAGCAGTTTTGGTGCATGAGACCAGATATTAGTGATGGATGATTTAAATGCATGGGTAAGTAATATGGCAGTTGTGGGTATAATTGGTGCACAGGTAGTATTCAGTGTTATGATTGGAAATGGTTAAGAGCTTGTGGAGT
Source organism: Panulirus ornatus (assembly GCF_036320965.1). NCBI lineage: Eukaryota > Metazoa > Arthropoda > Malacostraca > Decapoda > Palinuridae > Panulirus > Panulirus ornatus. Next base: position 17,357,567 of record NC_092231.1, on the reverse strand, counting down.
TGTGCGCTGAAAAAAGACTGGTGATTGGGAATACTTGGTTTGAAAAGAGAGCTATACACAAGTATAAGTACGCAAGTAGGAAAGATGGTTTACAGGCATTATTAAATTATATGTTGATTGATAGGCATTTAAAAGAGAGAATTTTGGATGTAAAAGTGTCGAGAGGGGCAGCTGGTAGGATGTCTGATAATGATCTTGTGGAGGTAAGGATGAAGATTTGTCGAAGTTTTCGAAAAAGAGGAGACTGTTGGGGAGAAGAGAGTATGTGAGCTTGGAAGGGAGACTTTTGTGAAGAAATAGCAGGAGAGATTGAGTGTAGAATGGCAAAAGGTGAGGGCAAGTGAAGTAAGGTGAGTGGGTGAGGAATGGGAGGTATTTAGGGAAGCGATGATGGCATGTGGAAGAGATGCATGTGGCATGCGAAAGGTGGGAGGTGGGCAAATTAGAAAGGGTAGTGAGAGGTGAGGTGAAGCAGTAAAGTTGTTAATGAAAGAGAAAAGAGAGGCATTTGGATGGTACTTGCAAGGAAAAAGTACAAATGATTGGGAGATGTATACAAAAGAAAGTGGCAGGAGGTCAAGAGGAAGGTGCAAGGGTTGAAAAAGAGGGCAAATGAGAGTTGGGGTGAGAGAGTATCATTAAACTTTCGGGAAAATGAAAAGTTTTGGAAGGAGGTAAAGAATGTGGGAAAGACAAGAGAACAGATGGGAACAACAGTGAAGAGGGCAAAAGGGGAAGTGATAACAGGTAGTGATGGAGTGAGTATTTTGAAGGACTGATAAATGTGTTGAAAGAGTGGCAGATGTAGTGTGTTTTGGTAGGGGTGCTATGCAAAATGAGAGAAGAGGTGGTGAAAGCTGTGTGGAAGATGAAATGTAGCAAGGTGGCGGTAGTGGATGGTATGGCAGTTGAATTTATTAAGAAAGGGGGTGATTATGTTGTTGATTGGTTGGTAAGAATATTTATTGTATATGTAGATCATGGTGAACACCTTGAGGATTGGTGAAATGCATGTATAGTGTCATTGTATAAAGGCAAAGGGGATAAAGGTGAGTGTTCAACTACCGAGGCATAAGTTTGTTGAGTATGTCTGGTAAATTGTATGGTAGGGTTTTGATTGAGAGGATGAAGGCATGTACAGAGCACCATATTGGGGAGGAGCAGTGTGGTTTCAGAAGTGTGTGAGAAATACTTAGAAACACAGATATATTTGTGTGTGACTTTTATTGTCTGGAGAAGACATATGATAGGGTTAATAGAGATGCCTTGTGGAAGGTCTTAAGAATATACGGTGTGGATGGTAAGCTGCAAGAAGTGGTGAGTTTTATCAAGGGTGTGAGGCATGTGTACAAGTAGGAAGAGAGTTGAGTAAATGGTTCCCAGTGAAGGTCAGTCTGTGGCAGGTGTGTGATGTCATGTTTGTTTAATTTGCTTATGGATGGGGTGGTGAGAGAGGTAAGTGGAAAAGTCTTGGAGAAAGGGGCTAGTATGCAGTCTCTTGGGGATGAGAGGGCCAGGGAAGTGAGCCAGTTGTTTGCTGATGATGAAGCACTGGTGGCTGATTTGAGTGAGAAATTGCAGGTCAGTGACTGAATTTGGAAGTGTGTGGAAGGAGAAAGTTGAAAGTAAAAGTGAATAAAAGCAGAGTTGAGGGACAAGTTAGTTAGGATGTAAGTTTGAACGGAGAAAAATTGGAGGAAGTGGAGTGTTTTTAGATATCTGGGAGTGGACTTGGCAATGAATGGAACCGTGGAAGTGAGTCATATATTGGGTGGGTGGGGTGGGGGGGCTCTGGGAGTGATGAACGTGTGGAAAAGAGAACATTATCTCGGAGAGCAATATGGGTATATTTGAAGGACTAGTAGTTCCAACAAAATAATAGTGTTGTAAGGCTTCGGATATAGATAGGGTTGTGTGAAGAAGGGTGGATGTGTTGGAAATTGAATGTTTGACGACAGTATGTGGTGTTGGTGGTTTCATCAAGTCAGTAATGAAAGTGTGAGAGATGTGTGATAATATAAAGAGTGTGGTTGAGAGAGCAGAAGAGGATGCTCAAATTGAAATAGGTTTTACTTATGGAGAGAATGAGTGAGGAAAGGTTGACATAGAGGATTTATGTCAGAAGTGAAGGGAACAAGAGAACTGGGAGACCAATTTGGAGATGGAAGTATGCAGTGAAAAAGATTTTGAATGATCTGGGCCGGAACATGCAGGAGGGTGAAAGGTGTGCACAGAATAGAATGATTTGGAATGGCATGGTATAATTGGGGTGACATGCTGTCAGTAGACTGAACCAGGGCATGTCAGAGATTCCAAGTAAGCCATGAAAAGGTCGTGGAGTCTGGTTGTGGATAGGGAGCTGTAATGTACCCTAGCCTGAGCCAGTTACCCATTTTGTCAATGAACCCTTAGGTGTGGCTAAACAACTGCATTTACTGAGGACCAACTGTTGCAACCAGGATTCAAACCAATGCATTCGACCATGGGTAGCCCATGAATGTGTCACAGTTAGGAATGCTGACTGCTACATCATGGAGGCCCATTGTATTTTTCATACTTTTCTTTTCCTTTCCTCTTCAGTTGGTTGTTACCCAACTCAACAGTTGATGATAATTCACATATTTAGAAAAATGATTGTGAAAATGGATGTACAAAAGGAAGGGATCCATGGGACATGGTGAAAATAGGTGTACAAGTGGAAGGGATCCATGGAACATGAATGCTTAGAAGCTGAGAAAGGTTAACATCACCTTTAGCTAAAAACATTCAACATATATTCATACAACTTTTTTTTCCCATAGTTTCCTTTGTTTGGTTCTTATTTGATGCATGAATCAATGTGTCTACATATTCTGAAAAATGTAGGAGAAAATAGCTGAAATGAAAAATTTTACTAGCTTACACTCCCTGTTGGTTCGAAGCATTCAAGTTATAACCAATGAAAGGTATGGTAAATTATATTTTTCCTTTATTTTTCCTGAACAATTCTCTTGGTAGATTCCTACCTAATGCATGAGATAATTGTTATCTAAAAGTTAGGTTACATTTAGGAGAAAATTGTTGAAAGAACTGGAATTAGAACTATTTATATACTCGGAAAACTAATGTTGAAAAAGGTTATGCCACTGAAAGTGCCTCATAGAACATAATAGCTTGCAATCCCAGTGAGGCTAGAAATGCCTTCAATTGAAAATATGGTAAACCCTTGATTTTAGTGGTCTAATAGGGGGAAGGGGTGTCTGTTAATGCCAAAAGTCTGATAAATTGAATGTAACCTATTTCTGTGTCATTTTTAAGTTCACATGCTTTCTTTTAACTCATGTATCGCTGTAGGGTTTAGTGTGTGGTACGATACTTAGTTGGTGGACACTCGGCAGCATGGGAATGCTCGCCAGGCAGTTGGAGGCAGGAGTCAGACTGAGAGAGATGATGCTACCCCTCTCCAGTGAAAGGATATTTCTTTATAATAAAGTGGAGATGGACTACCTGCTTTCATTGCACGTCTTACTTGGTGCAGTAAGTAGGATCTAAACCTATGTGGGAAAATCTCAAGTTGTTACAAGGCTGCTCACCTTCTGCAGGAGGTGGAGCACACCCAAGGAAATGGCCTTGGATGGGGGAACTAATCTAGACAGCGAGGAGATGGGTGCTTTCTAGAAAAAAATGGGGAATCTTGGCCCACATCTCCTCAGCCCACTACCCCCAGTCCAATGGACATACTGAAGCCGCAGCCAAATGGGTGTTGGGGGGCAACACAGGTGTTGGAGGTATCCTGCACAGCAGCGAAGTGACTCAGGCTATGCTCCAATATCTCAACAGCCCACTAAGAGGGGGATAAGTCACCCGCACAGCTGGCAATAGGAAGACAGTTGTGAGATAGTGTCCCGATGCCCTGGCAACATTATCTGATAAACCAGTGATGGAGAACTGCCCTGCGAAACAGGGAGTGGGCCATAGCAGAGAGTCAGGCTCATGTGCAGGGCAGTCCAACAGGTGATGCTGCTACATTGCCCCAGCTATCCATGGGCATCCCTGTCTGCGTTCAGGACATCGCTTTGAAGGTATGGGACAAGTTGGGCGTGGTACTGGAAGTGAAGCTGCTTAGACAATACTCAGTGGAGCTGGACAGCAATGGCTGCCTGTCTTTGCAAAACCAACGTCACCTATGCCCTTGGGTTTTACTGATCTTCATGGCACCCATAGGTCAAGGGGAGTATACACCAGCAGTGGCTTTGCCCCCAGTTGTGGAGACACCCATTCTCAGGCGGTGGCGCTGTCACTTTGTGAGACACCGTCCCACACACTTACAGAATTATGTTTGTGGTGAACATACTAATGTGTTATATCATTTTTGTTCTGTTTGCATGTAAAGGAAGTGTGTTGTTGCTTAGCAGTGATTTGTGTGTATACTTGCCTTTGCCCTGTTGACTTTTAATTTCATTCATTTTTGTTTTATTGTTTCTAGTTTTGGTTTCGTTACAACAAAATGTCACATTTAGTTAACAGAATCTCGTGAGGGGGTGTAGGGTTTAGTGTGTAGTAGGAAAGTTGGGCAGTGGGCTCTCAGCAGCTTGGGAACACTCGCCGCGCATTTGGAGGTAGGAGTCAGACTGAGATAGAGGTGATGCCACCCCTCTCCTGTGAAACGATACTTCTTTATAATAAAGTGAGTATGGACTAACTGCTTGCATTGCACCTCCTACAATGACTTGATGCCATTTTGAATTGTAAGGATTGCTAAATCATTTGATAAATAAAGTCACAATTCTGAAATAACAGAAAGACTCTGTGCAACCTGACTGCACTGCGATATGAAATGTTCATGGTGCTGCATCTGAGATTTTTTTCATTTTTATTTTCAAAATTATTAAAAGAAGCAAGGTTATAAGGTTTAGCAGGGTTGAGGGACATGTTAGTTGGGAGGTAAATTTGAATGGAGAAAATTGGAGGAAGTGAAGTTTTTTTAGATATCTGATTGTGTACTTGGCAGCGAATGGAACTGGAAGTGGAAGTTCGTCATAGGTTGGGGAAGGGGTGAAGTTTTTTGGGTGATGAATACTGTGTGGAAAGAGAGAACAGTATCTCGGAGATCAAAAATGAATACATGGTGGAGCTGTGGAAACAAAGCTGACAAGAGAGTTCAGGTCTTGACTGCTGCCCAGATGAGTACATGATAATAAGAGGGGAAAGAGCTTCCTGTAAATTTGTTTATTGATATTTGAGTTTTTGCTTGTGAACTAAAATTTCAACACTTCCTCACCATATTTTGTGTATATCCTCAAATATCATTACTGGAATCCATTTTGTTGAATATATACAGGAGGGATTCATGTTCAGTCTTTTGCACACTGCTTCATAATCAGTCATATCTATGCCCTAACACCATCTTTTTCATCAGTTAACAAAGTCATCCCAATTGCAATTAACCATTGACTGGAGTAAGCATTTGAAAAGTATCATATGGTTCCAGAGCTGCTGCTAAATGTAACAAAGGTATAGAAGTTGTGTGCTGTGTTGCCTTGAAGAGTTACATCACTGTCATTGTGCGTGTCGTACGTGGACCTTCAGCTGCAAATAAATGTGTTCGGAAAATAAGGCATGTCATCCACTGCTGTATGTGTGAGGACAGGGCATTGTATCCTCAAACTGTTCATCCTCTTGGTAAGTTTTGGTAACTACAGTTATCACAGATGTACTGCTCTGATGATTACTTGGCTTTTAAGCTTTGTGATATTCCTTGTCACCTAAAAAGAAACTTCAAAGTGAGCTTTCAGTAAACATGTTTCTTTCTTCTATGGTTTGTCCCACAAGCATGAGGGATTCTTTGAATATTCTCCAGGATAATCAAGGTTTAGGCCTTGCAGACCACAGTATTTCCAGGGAGGAAGTATTGGCCCTCCTCATTCTTCATCATCCACTCTGCAATGGTAGCAGCATCTCGCTGATTTTGGGCATTTCTTTTTTTTTTTTTTTTTGGCAAGCAACTTTGTCCAACCACTCACTAAGGTTTCTTAACCATTTCTTTAATGTAGTGCTTCACATGCTCTTTGTCTTTGTGTTCTTACCCTACCTTGCCTTCTCCCTTTTTTTCATAAAACCTCCCTCTGTACCAGCAGTGCCCTCATTTACTCTGATGCCAACAGTCTGCAAAATCTGAGCTGTCAGGTTGCCAGGAGGAATGTTGATGAGATACTCTTTGGTGGTCTCTGACTGAATGTGGCCCCAAAACAAGTGAACTGCCACCACCAAGGATGAGTGGATAGTGGAGTGGGGAAGGTCAGCACTTCCTCACTGGAAACATTGAGGGTTAGAAGGTTCTAAAACCAATTTTCCAAGAAGATATTTTGAAAAAATGTCACATACACATGGGATAATGCCTCAGAGAAAATTTTTTTAAATGTTTAAAACTTGCATTTAATATTTTTCCTTGTGTGTACCACTTGTGAGTTCAATGACTTGTTCATACTTTTTGTGGTACATGTATTTTTAGTTTAACCTGTCTTAGTGAAGGAATTTTGTTTGCCAAATCAGGTTCTGATTTCTGTTAGAAATTGTTTAGAAGTTTCTGCTGGAGTGGGATTTGTTGTGCTGTATTATGTATCTAAAGATTTCATCCTTTATTATGTAGAAATTATTTTAGTTCCTATCTTTTTCCCTCAGAGCAACCATATTCTTTTTTGTCTTGTGACTGTCGAAGTAAAAGTGCTGGTAAGTCAGCTGTTGAGCTGGGACCAGTTTGGTGTGACGAGATCTTTGATCCAGTCTTCTGTCAGGGAATGTTAAGTCAAGCCAACAACCTACAACTTCCACACAAAGTGACCAGCCTTTTCCAGGTAGGTTTTGATTTATATAAAAGATGAAAATGCACATTTCATACCTGCCAACTGTTAAGGGAGGAAGAGTTATCTTGGTTCAAAGTTTTTGATGCGAGTTTGCCTAGCCCAACACACACAGAGCAAATAATGTGTGAGCAACTCTCTTTGGCCACAGGATGATATTTGTAACATGGATGAGAGAGCAGAATGCTGTCATTATTGTATTAAGATGCCTTATATAAAGATTTTATACAATACAGGTTGAGACTGTAATCTGACCTCAGGACCAGACAAGTACCGGATTAGGGAATTTTTTGAACCATACGAGGTCAGTGCATGACTGTATAGATACCTTCATAGCATAAAGAGTTGTGTAATTACAGTTTTACATTTTTGGCTCAGGAGAAAATAAGTGAATAAAGCATGGAAAAATATGAAATGATAATGGGAGGAAGACACATTAGATGGCACCTATGGGTCTGGTGCAGTCTTTCCAAACCTCAAAGTAAGATAGGTGAACATAGTTTTTCGTCTGTATTACATTTTACACTGTTTTCTTACACAAGCACAACATTAGTAGTGAGTAAACTGAATAAAATTTGCACTGAGCTCCACTTTTATCTTATCATACTTTTCAGTTTCATAGACTCTATCAACTTTATATATATTTTCAACAACAGGACATGGTTCCTGCCTAATGTGGGGTACTACAAAGGACATCCAAGAGCGCCAGTCCGAAGTCCTCACTAAATCATTTTCCCCTATTCCTGGGAATAGGGGAGAAAGAATACTTCCCACATATTCCCTTCATGTCATAAAAGGCAACTAAAAGGGGAGGGAGCGGGGGCCTGGAAATCCTCCCCTCCTGTTTTTTTAATTTTCTGAAAGAAGGAACAGAGAAGAGGGCCAAGTGAGGATATTCTCTCTAAGGCTCAGAACTCTGTTCTTAATGGGAAATGGCGAATATATATATATTTTCAGCAGTGTGTTATTGGTAAACAAGAAATACACCAAAATATATACCTACCTTGGGTTTCATGTGCTGAAGTGAGAGGATAATGCAATAGAGCATAGTACTAATGAGTCTGGTGCAATCTCTCCTTGCTTTGCCATAAGAGAGATGGATGAAGAGTATGGTTCATTTGTTTCCCATCTTTTTTTGTCCTACTTTACACTGATTTCTCACACAGGCAGAGCATTGATGATGAATAAGATGATTAGTATTTATATTAAGCTCCACTTTTATGTATTTTTCACATAGTTTTCAGTTAATGATAACACCAAACATGTTTATAGTATGTATGAAAGCCTGTAATATGCAAAAGCTAATGTTGAAATTATGTACAATACTTCATGCATGTAACACGTATAAAAATCAAAGAGGATGATAAAAAACCACACACACTTAATACTGCTTTATGTTGGACATGTATTTTCAGTAAACACAACTTTGTGGAAACATTGTATAGTGCATCCCATTTTACCATAGGATTCACTGGGATGAAGGGGGGTTGTATTTCTGGTGTTGATTTCTAAATGACATTTTCTAACTAATAATTGGTATACATGGGGTGTTCAGTGTTATAAATGGAAATGGTGAAGAGCTTGTAGATTTATGTGCTGAAAAAGGACTGGTGATTGGGAATACCTGGTTTAAAAAGCGAGATATACATAAGTATACGTATGTAAGTAGGAGAGATGGCCAGAGAGCGTTATTGGATTACGTGTTAATTGACAGGCGCGCGAAAGAGAGACTTTTGGATGTTAATGTGCTGAGAGGTGCAACTGGAGGGATGTCTGATCATTATCTTGTGGAGGCTAAGGTGAAGATTTGTATGGGTTTTCAGAAAAGAAGAGTGAATGTTGGGGTGAAGAGGGTGGTGAGAGTAAGTGAGCTTGGGAAGGAGACTTGTGTGAGGAAGTACCAGGAGAGACTGAGTACAGAATGGAAAAAGGTGAGAACAATGGAAGTAAGGGGAGTGGGGGAGGAATGGGATGTATTTAGGGAATCAGTGATGGATTGCGCAAAAGATGCTTGTGGCATGAGAAGAGTGGGAGGTGGGTTGATTGAAAGGGTAGTGAGTGGTGGGATGAAGAAGTAAGATTATTAGTGAAAGAGAAGAGAGAGGCATTTGGACAATTTATGCAGGGAAAAAATGCAGTTGAGTGGGAGATGTATAAAAGAAAGAGACAGGAGGTCAAGAGAAAGGTGCAAGAGGTGAAAAAGAGGGCAAATGAGAGTTGGGGTGAGAGAGTATCATTAAATTTTAGGGAGAATGAAAAGATGTTCTGGAAGGAGGTAAATAAAGTGCGTAAGACAAGGGAGCAAATGGGAACTTCAGTGAAGAGCGCAAATGGGGAGGTGATAACAAGTAGTGGTGATGTGAGAAGGAGATGGAGTGAGTATTTTGAAGGTTTGTTGAATGTGTTTGATGATAGAGTGGCAGATATAGGGTGTTTTGGTCGAGGTGGTGTGCAAAGTGAGAGAGGTAGGGAAAATGATTTGGTAAACAGAGAAGAGGTAGTAAAAGCTTTGCGGAAGATGAAAGCCGGCAAGGCAGCAGGTTTGGATGGTATTGCAGTGGAATTTATTAAAAAAGGGGGTGACTGTATTATTGACTGGTTGGTAAGGTTATTTAATGTATGTATGACTCATGGTGAGGTGCCTGAGGATTGGCGGAATGCGTGCATAGTGCCATTGTACAAAGGCAAAGGGGATAAGAGTGAGTGCTCAAATTACAGAGGTATAAGTTTGTTGAGTATTCCTGGTAAATTATATGGGAGGGTATTGATTGAGAGGGCGAAGGCATGTACAGAGCATCAGATTGGGGAAGAGCAGTGTGGTTTCAGAAGTGGTAGAGGATGTGTGGATCAGGTGTTCGCTTTGAAGAATGTATGTGAGAAATACTTAGAAAAGCAAATGGATTTGTATGTAGCATTTATGGATCTGGAGAAGGCATATGATAGAGTTGATAGAGATGCTCTGTGGAAGGTATTAAGAATATATGGTGTGGGAGGCAAGTTGTTAGAAGCAGTGAAAAGTTTTTTATCGAGGATGTAAGGCATGTGTACGTGTAGGAAGAGAGGAGAGTGATTGGTTCTCAGTGAATGTAGGTTTGCGGCAGGGGTGTGTGATGTCTCCATGGTTGTTTAATTTGTTTATGGATTGGGTCGTTAGGGAGGTGAATGCAAGAGCTTTGGAAAGAGGGGCAAGTATGAAGTCTGTTGGGGATGAGAGAGCTTGGGAAGTGAGTCAGTTGTTGTTCGTTGATGATACAGCGCTGGTGGCTGATTCATGTGAGAAACTGCAGAAGCTGGTGACTGAGTTTGGTGAAGTGTGTGAAAGAAGAAAGTGAAGAGTAAATGTGAATAAGAGCAAGGTAATTAGGTACAGTAGGGTTGAGGGTCAAGTCAGTTGGGAGGTAAGTTTGAATGGAGAAAAACTGGAGGAAGTAAAGTGTTTTAGATATCTGGGAGTGGATCTGGCAGCAGATGGAACCATGGAAGCGGAAGTGGATCATAGGGTGGGGGAGGGGGCGAAAATCCTGGGAGCCTTGAAGAATGTGTGGAAGTCGAGAACATTATCTTGGAAAGCAAAAATGGGTATGTTTGAAGGAATAGTGGTTCCAACAATGTTGTATGGTTGCGAGGCGTGGGCTATGGATAGAGTTGTGTGCAGGAGGATGGATGTACTGGAAATGAGATGTTTGAGGACAGTGTGTGGTGTGAGGTGGTTTGATCGAGTAAGTAACGTAAGGGTAAGAGAGATGTGTGGAAATAAAAAGAGCGTGGTTGAGAGAGCAGAAGAGGGTGTTTTGAAATGGTTTGGGCACATGGAGAGAATGAGTGAGGAAAGATTGACCAAGAGGATATATGTGTCGGAGGTGGAGGGAACGAGGAGAAGTGGGAGACCAAATTGGAGGTGGAAAGATGGAGTGAAAAAGATTTTGTGTGATCGAGGCCTGAACATGCAGGAGGGTGAAAGGCGGGCAAGGAATAGAGTGAATTGGATCGATGTGGTATACTGGGGTTGACGTGCTGTCAGTGGATTGAATCAGGGCATGTGAAGCGTCTGGGGTAAACCATGGAAAGCTGTGTAGGTATGTATATTTGCGTGTGTGGACGTATGTATATACATGTGTATGGGGGTGGGTTGGGCCATTTCTTTCGTCTGTTTCCTTGCGCTACCTCGCAAACGCGGGAGACAGCGGCAAAAAAAAAAAAAAAAAATTCTAACTAAAATATGAAAGTGTAAGAGAGATTTGTGGTAATAAACAGAGTGGTTGAGAGAGCAGAAGAGGGTGTGTTGAAATGGTTTGGACATATGGAGAGAATGAGTGAGGAAAGGTTGACAAAGAGGAAATATGTGTCAGAAGTGGAGGGAACAAGAAGTGGGTGACCAAATTGGAGATGGAAGGATGGAGTGAAAGAGATTTTGAGTGATTAGGGCCTGAACATGCAGTAGGGTGAAAGGCATGCATGCAATAGAGTGAATTGGAACAATGTGGTATACTGGGGTTGACATGCTGTCAGTGGACTGAACCAAGGAATGTGAAACATATGGGGTAAACCATGAACAGGTCTGTGTGACCTGGATGTGAATAGGAAGCTGTGGTTATTGGTGCATTATACATAACAGCTAGAAAGTGGATGTGAGCAGATGTGGCCTTTCTCTGTGTGTTTCCTGGGACAACCTCGCTGATACAAAGGGTGGCTGTGCTTTTTTTCTGTGGGGTGAGATGGTGCTGGGAAATGGATAAAGGTGAGCAAGTATGAATATGTACATGTTAACTACTCATAACTGCATCCTGAGGGTATCATGTAACTTTGCAACCAGGCAACCAGACTCCCAAGCCACCATTTCCTGCAGACAACATGACCAAACATTGCATTCCAACTCTATTACATAAGAACAAACTGGAGCCCTCTACATGAAGTATCCTTAGACCTCTTGCCCATCCTGATGACATTCCATCTGGCCCACCCAGTCAACACACCCACAAAAAAACATAAACAAAGTACAGGAAAGTGGTTAACCCGCCTTCAAACCATACATGGAAGCAAAGATCCAAAACTTCAGTATCGATGATATCTCATTTCTTGATTGTGCAATTTCACACTTCATTATTTCCAACTAAGCAATCACTCAGAGCTGGGAACATCTAGGTTCATTTGGAGGATGAACACTCCTTGCTTGGCTCATGTTACAACTTGTAGAAGTTGAAATACAGGTAGGGAAAGTTTTCCAGTGCCCCACTTTATTATTCATTATATCATCTGCAGTACTTTTTTTTTCTTTTGAACTTGTTTGCTGTTTCCTGTTTCAGTAAGGTAACACAGGAACAGACAAAGAATAGGCCTCATTTGCTCACATTAATTTTGTTGCTGCCATGTGTAGTTCACCAAAACCACAGCCCCCTCTACACAACAAGAATTCACAAACCTTTCTGTGGTTTTCCCTGGTTGCTTAAAATGCCCTGGCTCAGTCCATTAACAGCATATATATTCCCGTATACCACATTGTTCTGGTTCACTCTGTTCTGTGCATATATTTCACCCTCCTTTATGTTCAGGCCCCGACCACTCAAAATCTTGTTAATTCCATTCTTCTATCTGTAATATGACTTTGTTTGCTTCTATTCTGATGCATTTATTCTCTTTGTCAACCTCTTCTCATTCACTGCATGTTATACATTGTTGCATGCACCATAACGGATCTTTTATTTTCATATACTCTCAACTTATGGTCAGTGTAAGAAAGTAAATCAAGAGTTTGACACCATATGAGTTCTACATAATTATACTTGTACACAAAGCTGATTTTTTGGGTAAAACTTGCTTTTTCATTTATGCTTTCAAATGGAAACTGTATTTCTACAGCACCTGATCAGCATTCATTTTCTGGTAGTGTCACTAATAACTCATTCACTGAACATGCTCAGATCATTTAAGTCACCCTATCCTCATATCTTCAGGCATACTGTATAATGATAAATCTCCTTCACTATCATCAAAAATGCTGTACATTTGATTTGGTCATACAATTTTTGATAGGCTTTTGTTTTCACTATTTCATGCAGCATGTGGTATAAGGTAAATGGAAACATTAACACTGGGATTAAATGCGTAAATTGAAAGATAGGTACACTTGACTGTCAAAGGCCAAGCTGTCACTAACAGTAAGGTTCTTTTATATTTTCTTGAATTTTTCTTAAAGTCCCACCTTATGTGTGCGGGCGTGCTCTCTTTGACCCTAAACTGCTCCTATTGTTATCAGAGAATCCATAGAGAATTGCTTCCATCATTATTTGATGATTTAACTATTCCCATCGCTTTTTAACGACCCAGCTGACTCATTTTATTATTAGTATCTTATAGTCTCTTCCATTGCCAGGAAGCTGCAAAAAAATACTCTTTCCTTAGTAGCCATGCACCTACCATAACAACATAATTGTATGGCTGTCAACCTGCAGGTTATGTGTACAGTGACCCCTTGGAAAATAGGTAGATTTATAAGATAACTTAAGTAATTTGTAGGAACATATATAAGTAGCAGTTGTTGAGGAAATTGAAGAAGAATAAGAAGAAAAGTAAAGAAATAAGTGACTTGGAGAATAATTTCTGTGGGATTATGCAAAGAGGAAGGAGGCCTGCTAGACAGACTGGTAGCTAAGGAATGCATTCCATGATATTTTCTGGAAGTGGTGCTATTGATAGAGAAGATAGCAATAGGATGAACACAGTGATACATGAGAGTTTGCACTGTAAGAAGAGAGCAAAAAAGAGTAGGGAATGCAGTCAATCGTCTGTGATCTAGTGAATGCTTCAGAAACTCATTCCCATGGCAAATACTACAACCAGTAACACAGGGCTGAAAATGTATTTAAAAGTATGATTTGCAAAGTTATAGAGTTTATAATGTATATTGAATTACAAAGTATGAAAACTAAAAAAAGTATAGCTCAGTGTAGATATTATTCATCTTACTCTACCAGCATTCTGCCTGTTTGAGAAACCAGTATAACGTGTACAAAAAGTGATGATAAAGAAAGAAACCAGACTTCTCTGTCCATCCCTGTTATCATGAAGTGAAGGAAGATCACACCACACTCATCAGCACTTCACCCTGCTGCATCTTTCCCCCTTTCCACTTTGCCAAAACAAAGGTAGGTTTATGATGTTTTTGTGTATTTTAGGCATTTTATTTGCAATATATTTTGAAGTATGAAAAACTTCCCTGCTGGAGACATCCATTTATTTTCCCATTGCTTCCTTCCTTCCTGTCTGCTTGTTTTTAAAAAACAATGATGTAATTCCTCACAGTAACAGGACTAAGACACAGACTTCAGATGGTATGCCAGGAGATGCCAAACACCCTACTGAGCCAGTAATGTCATAGACCAGATTGGATTGTTATATGGTGTTGGGTCTTCAGATACAAGCATTAGCTGGCTTCATAGATAATATAACTGTCAAAGGGGATGAAATTGTGGTGGATTCATCCTAATTGATAAAACGATGTTTTCATCTCCCATGTGAACAGTGGTTCTGTCTTTAATGCTAAGTGTTCTGACTCTGGTAGAGAAATGGTATTTTATAGTTTAAAACCAACATTCCTGATAGATTCTTACACCTGATACCTTTCTTATATCTTCTTATTTACTTTATTCATAGTCATGAATTCAGTGGTACTACAGAACTTCCCTAGCTCTGCTGCTTTATTTTATACCCATCTTAACTTTTGAAACCCAAGGCTTCAAATCCAACCATTAGAGTTGGGAGAAGCTTTCTGTCATGCAGATTTATTGCATAATATACAATTGAATTCTTTTCATTCATAACGGTTCTCATATTACCAACTTCATCTCTGTATGTGTATACTCTCAGCTTCAGGTCTCTCACATCAGTCCTAAGTGATAATTGCTCTTAAATATCTAAACTTATAAACTGCTTCAATTTCTCTCCATTCAGATTGATACCCCTTAAACTGCTCACCTTTTTCAAAACTAAGAACCTTGCTCTTACTCATATTTGCTTCATGCTTCTTTCTGCCATGCTTATCATCAAAGTAACCTGCCATTCTCCTTAACTTCCCTCTATCTCTGGAACAGAACTGCTTCATCTGCATACAATAATGGTAGCTCGAATTCTGTTCCATCATTATTCACTGATTTGCTGTTGTCATCCTACTTTACCCTCATCTTATCCATAAAAACATTAACCATGGACTTTGCTGATTTTCATGAAAAAGCAGATCTCTGTCAAAGTAATCCCCTTGCTCTAGAATTCTAAGTAACAGTTGACAATTAACTTGTTAAAGTAAGATCTGATCTAGATGGCTGATCTACTAGAGCATTACGTTTCATGTAGTTTTGTAACAAGAAAAAAATTAGGGAATGACATACATCTTTAGAATGCATAAAGGCTTTTTAATATACATAATTAAAGGACTGGTGGTTGGGAATACCTGGTTTAAAAAGCGAGATATACATAAGTTTACGTAAGTAAGTAGGAGAGATGGCCAGAGAGCGTTATTGGATTACGTGTTAATTGACAGGCGCGCGAAAGAGAGACTTTTGGATGTTAATGTGCTGAGAGGTGCAACTGGAGGGATGTCTGATCATTATCTTGTGGAGGCTAAGGTGAAGATTTGTATGGGTTTTCAGAAAAGAAGAGTGAATGTTGGGGTGAAGAGGGTGGTGAGAGTAAGTGAGCTTGGGAAGGAGACTTGGGTGAGGAAGTACCAGGAGAGACTGAGTACAGAATAGAAAAAGGTGAGAACAATGGAAGTAAGGGGAGTGGGGGAGGAATGGGATGTATTTAGGGAATCAGTGATGGATTGCACAAAAGATGCTTGTGGCATGAGAAGAGTGGGAGGTGAGTTGATTAGAAAGGGTAGTGAGTGGTGGGATGAAGAAGTAAGATTATTAGTGAAAGAGAAGAGAGAGGCATTTGGACGATTTTTGCAGGGAAAAAATGCAATTGAGTGGGAGGTGTATAAAGAAGAGACAGAGGTCAAGAGAAAGGTGCAAGAGGTGAAAAAGAGGGCAAATGAGAGTTGGGGTGAGAGAGTATCATTAAATTTTAGGGAGAATAAAAAGATGTTCTGGAAGGAGGTAAATAAAGTGCGTAAGACAAGGGAGCAAATGGGAACTTCAGTGAAGGGCGCAAATGGGGAGGTGATAACAAGTAGTGGTGATGTGAGAAGGAGATGGAGTGAGTATTTTGAAGGTTTGTTGAATGTGTTTGATGATAGAGTGGCAGATATAGGGTGTTTTGGTCGAGGTGGTGTGCAAAGTGAGAGGGTTAGGGAAAATGATTTGGTAAACAGAGAAGAGGTAGTAAAAGCTTTGCGGAAGATGAAAGCCAGCAAGGCAGCAGGTTTGGATGGTATTGCAGTGGAATTTATTAAAAAAGGGGGTGACTGTATTATTGACTGGTTGGTAAGGTTATTTAATGTATGTATGACTCATGGTGAGGTGCCTGAGGATTGGCGGAATGCGTGCATAGTGCCATTGTACAAAGGCAAAGGGGATAAGAGTGAGTGCTTAAATTACAGAGGTATAAGTTCATTGAGTATTCCTGGTAAATTATATAGGAGGGTATTGATTGAGAGGGCGAAGGCATGTACAGAGCATCAGATTGGGGAAGAGCAGTGTGGTTTCAGAAGTGGTAGAGGATGTGTGGATCAGGTGTTTGCTTTGAAGAATGTATGTGAAAAATACTTAGAAAAGCAAATGGATTTGTATGTAGCATTTATGGATCTGGAGAAGGCATATGATAGAGTTGATAGAGATGCTCTGTGGAAGGTATTAAGAATATATGGTTTGGGAGGCAAGTTGTTAGAAGCAGTGAAAATTTTTTATCGAGGATGTAAGGCATGTGTACGTGTAGGAAGAGAGGAGAGTGATTGGTTCTCAGTGAATGTAGGTTTGCGGCAGGGGTGTGTGATGTCTCCATGGTTGTTTAATTTGTTTATGGATGGGGTTGTTAGGGAGGTGAATGCAAGAGTTTTGGAAAGGGGCAAGTATGAAGTCTGTTGGGGATGAGAGAGCTTGGGAAGTGAGTCAGTTGTTGTTCGCTGATGATACAGCGCTGGTGGCTGATTCATGTGAGAAACTGCAGAAGCTGGTGACTGAGTTTGGTAAAGTGTGTGAAAGAAGAAAGTTAAGAGTAAATGTGAATAAGAGCAAGGTAATTAGGTACAGTAGGGTTGAGGGTCAAGTCAATTGGGAGGTAAGTTTGAATGGAGAAAAACTGGAGGAAGTAAAGTGTTTTAGATATCTGGGAGTGGATCTGGCAGCGGATGGAACCATGGAAGCGAAAGTGAATCATAGGGTGGGGGAGGAGGCGAGAATCCTGGGAGCCTTGAAGAATGTGTGGAAGTCGAGAACATTATCTCGGAAAGCATAAATGGGTATGTTTGAAGGAATAGTGGTTCCAACAATGTTGTATGGTTGCGAGGCGTGGGCTATGGATAGAGTTGTGCGCAGGAGGATGGATATGCTGGAAATGGGATGTTTGAGGACAATGTGTGGTGTGAGGTGGTTTGATCGAGTAAGTAACGTAAGGGTAAGAGAGATGTGTGGAAATAAAAAGAGCGTGGTTGAGAGAGCAGAAGAGGGTGTTTTGAAATGGTTTGGGCACATGGAGAGAATGAGTGAGGAAAGATTGACCAAGAGGATATATGTGTCGGAGGTGGAGGGAACGAGGAGAAGTGGGAGACCAAATTGGAGGTGGAAAGATTGAGTGAAAAAGATTTTGTGTGATTGGGGCCTGAACATGCAGGAGGGTGAAAGGAGGGCAAGGAATAGAGTGAATTGGATCGATGTGGTATACCGGGGTTGACGTGCTGTCAGTGGATTGAATCAGGGCATGTGAAGCGTCTGGGGTAAACCATGGAAAGCTGTGTAGGTATGTATGTTTGCGTGTGTGGACATATGTATATACATGTGTATGGGGGTGGGTTGGGCCATTTTTTTTTTTTTCGTCTGTTTCCTTGCGCTACCTGGCAAACGCGGGAGACAGCGACAAAGCAAAAAAAAAAAAAAAAAGTAAAGGAAACTTATGAAAGACCTCCTTGAGTATGATTCATATAATCTAACATGTCTAACAGGCTTTGAACTGATGCCCCAGTAAAATATAAGTCAGATGCTAAAGAGCTGACAGAATTGCACCAAGCTGTAAAGCTCGAATACAATGGCTACCCCAAGTAAAATCATAGTTATAGTTGAATCTGGAAGAAAACAAGCTTTCCAGGCATTGCATAATCCTAAATTTTAATGACTAATGGATTCTTGGGCAATTAAGGTAAAGATATTTTCCTTTGACAATAGAAAGACAGCTGGTTGCAGATCTTGAACAAGCATATTATCTTTAGTTTATATTGTAAAGGTTTTCCTCCATAGAAGTGTTTCATGCTTCTCATGTGTTTTTTGATAAGTTCCTGATGGTAGGAATCTTTATTTAGGACAGTGGATTTCAACCTTTTTTTTTACTGATGGCACTCTAGTTTGAGGTACTCTTATTAAATTTTTCACAAGTTGCCTCAAGAACACATGCTGAAGGCTCCAAGAGTTGAATTATTGAATGAAATTGAATCTTTAAGGACCAAGCCTTAGGAATGTGAATTTTTGAACAAGACTCCTTATTTTAGTTGTCAACAAAATATTTTTGCAAATGAATAGACCGTCTTACAATTTTCTTACATGCTGGCAGTACCAGCATCGTATGGAATACTATAATACTTATGCAAAGAAAAGAGGCACTATGTCAGTTACTTCTCTCTTTTCTTATTCTAAAGTATATAAAACTAGGTTTGCCTTTGTTGTACTGTATAATGATATATTTTATTTCAGACCATCATTAGTGAAGCAAGATGTAATGATCATCCTTGCTTAGAGATGAGTATAGGTGGAGACAAAGAAAACACATTGAGTGAAGGCATAGAGGATACTATAGCTACTCCAGAGGAGGAAGATGAAGAAGAAGGGTTACAGAGCCACTTTTATCACTGTGCTGATGATAATGATGAAGAAAGGTCACCAAAACGTTTGAAGACTGATCATCATTTACTGAGATCTCCACCTTTTTACTTCAATCTCCATCGTCATTCTCCCAAAGGTAATGCTATACTTTATTTTGGGCTAATGACAGAGATACCAAACTATCTCTTACACATTGTACTGCAATTAACAAAAGATGCTGATATCTGCTGAAGTGAACTTTAGCATTTAGAATATATTTTGATACTCTGAGTGAAAAATTTGTTCTTTGAGATATATCGTTATGTCTATTTGTTTTCATATATTTCCTATCATTTTTTCCTCTTGGAACATTCCCATTAGGAGGATGGCCTTGACAGAAAAGTGTCTTGGCTCTCTTGTCAAAAGTCACCTCTTCAACATGCTTCCTTTTCTCCTCACAATTTCATGTTCTCTCACTTTTCCCTCACAGGAAACCAGTTCTTTTCCCTTTCTATGTATGTTTTCTTTACCATCCTTTCATTGTGCATCCTATATACAACCAATTCAAGGTGTTTCTCTGAACCGTGCTGTGATACCACACTTCATATCTTTTCCTGTTGCTCACATAACAAACCTCACCAGTACATATACCATCCAATCTCTTAACATTGTCTGTTCCATGTCCACATTTTACATTTGCATGTTAATGTTAGAAGCACTCCATTCAAACTTACCTCCCAGTTAACTTGTCCCTTAATGATACTGAACCTAATAATCTTGCTATTATTCACATTTACTCTCAACTTTCTTCTTTCCCACACTTTACCAAACTCAGTCACCAACTTCTGTAGTTCTCACTCAAATCAGCCACCAGTGCTGTATCATCAGCGAACAACAACCGACTCACTTCCCAAGCCGTCCCATCCAAAACAGACTGCATACTTGCCCCTCTCTCCAAAACTCTTGCATTCATCTCCCTAACCACCCCATCCATAAACAAATTAAATAACCATGGAGACATCTCACACCCCTGCAGCAAACCGACATTCACTGGGAACCAGTCACTTTCATCTCTTCCTACTCATACTCATGCCTCACATCCTTGGTAAAAACCTTTTACTGCTTCTAGCAACTTACCTCCCACACCATGTCCTCTTAAAACCTTCCACAAAGTATCTCTATCCACCCTATCATATGCCTTCTCCAGTTCCATAAATGCTACATCCAAATCCATCTGTTTTTCTAAGTATTTCTCAAATACATTCTTCAAAGCAAACACCTGATCCACACATCCTCTACCACTTATGAAACCACACTGCTCTTCCCCAAGCTGATGCTCTGTACATGCCTTCACCCTCTTAATCAATACCCTCCCATATAATTTCCCAGGAATACTCAACAAACTCATGCCTTTGTACAATGGCATTATGCATACATTCTGCCAATCCTCAGGCACTTCACCATGATCCATACATACATTGAATACCCTTACCAACCAATCAACAACACAGTCACCCCCTTCATTATAAATTCCATTTCAATACCATCCTAACCTGCCACTTTGCTGGCTTACATCTTCCTCAAAGCTTTCACTACCTCTTCTTTGTTCACCAAACCATTCTCCCTGACCCCTCTCACTTCGCACACCACCCCGACCAAAACACCCTATATCTGTCACTCTGTCATCAAACACGTTCAACAAACCTTCAAAATTTTCATCTCCTCACTTCATCACTACTTGTTATTATCCCCCCTTTTGCCCCCTTTACTGATGTTCCCATTTGTTCTCTTGTCCTATGCACTTTATTTACCTCCTTCCAAAACATCTTTTTATTCAGCCTAAAATTCACTGATACTCTCTCACCCCAACTCTCATTTGCCCCCTTTTTCACCTCTTGCACCTTTCTCTTGACCTCTTGCCTCTTTCTTTTATACATCTCCCAGCCATTTGCACTACTTCCCAGCAAAAATCGTCCAAACGCCTCTCCCTTCTCTTTCACTAACAATCTTACTGTTTCATTCCGCCATTCATTACCCTTTCTAATCTGCCCACCTCCCACCTTTTTCATGCCACATGCATGTTTTGTACAAGCCATCACCACTTCCCAGATTACATCCTATTCCTCCCCCACTCCCCTTATGTCATTTTCTCACCTTTTGCCATTCTGCACTCAGTCTCTTCTTGTACTTCCTCACACAAGTCTCCTTTCCAAGGTCACTTGCTCTCACCACTCTCTTCTCCCAACTCTCTCTCTTCGTTTCTGAAAACCTCTACAAATCTTCATCTTTGCCTCCACAAGATACTGATCAGACATCCCTCCAGCTGCCCCTCTCAGCACATTATTAATGGTCGGTTTAGTAAAGTCATGTTTCTTATTTACAGGCTACGACTTGGGCAAAATTAACAAAATAGTAGAATACTTAAGAAGTGCAAAACACAAAGCCAGCCGCACACACTTTGATCCTGAAGCTATTCGAACGACCTGCACCCTTGCTGAATTTTCCACCCTTTTAGTTGAGTTTTCAAAGGCACAAGCCTAATAAGTACCTTATGAGTTGGTTGTTTTCTGTACCTGACTACAAAGTTTGAACATACTTGTTTACAATCTTTTTATGTGATGGTAACATAAACCCCTTGAAATGTAAAGTCAAACTATGTAATAGTGGTCACCTCCTCAGATAACTGGTTACTGGGAACCTGCTAGTTACTTGTGACATTGATCATCACATTCATCATTCCAGACATTCACTCCTTTGGATATATATATATTTTCATTTTTTCATACATATTCACCATTTCCAGCATTAGTAAGGTAGCACTAAGAACAGAAGACTGAGCCTTTGAGGGAATATCCTCACATGGCTCCCTTCTCTGTTTCTTCTTTAGGAAAATTAAAAAATGGGAGGGGAGGATTTCCAGCCCCTCACTCCCTCCCTTTTAGTCACCTTCTACGACACGCTGGGAATACATGGTAAGTGTTCTTTCTCCCGCATCCCCAGGTGGTTTGATCGAGTAAGTAATGAAAGGGTAAGAGAGATGTGTGGAAGTAAAAAGAATGTGATTGAGAGAGCAGAAGAGGGTGTGTTGAAATGGTTTGGATGTATGGAGGGAATGAATGAGGAAAGGTTGACAAAATGGATATACGTGTCAGAAGCGGAGAGAACAGGGAGAACTGGTAGACCAATTTGGAGATGGAAGGATGGAGTGAAAAAGATTGTTTTGATCAATCAGGTCCTGAGCATTGAGGAGGGTGAAAGGCATGCAGGGGATAGAGTGAATTGGAATGATGTGGTATGCTGGGGTCTACATGCTGTCAGTGGACTGAATCAGGACATATGATGCATCAGAGTTAAACCTTGGAAAGGTCTGTGGGTCCTGATTGTGGATAGGGAGCTATAATTTCAGGGCATTAGACATGACAGCTAGAGAATGGATATGAGTGGATGTGACCTTTCTTCATGTGCCCCTAGCACTAACTAGCTAACATGGAAAATGGTGATAAAGTATGAAAAATATTTATGAACTAAGAAAATAGACTTGATTTCCTAGTATGTAAGCCTGAAAAATCTACTAAACCATGCAGGTTGGATGATGTATCCTTCCACCTCTTTTCTGAGGAATTCGCATCACATATAGAAGTTTGGGATTTATTATTTCTTTAGAAAGACATACAGTTTAGCTTTTCAGTTATTCCCTGTAAAGATTCCATTTCATCCATCATTTAAATGTGCTGTATGTTGTAAATAATTCATATTTGTGTCATTCAAAGTTATCAACACTTCTGTATTTATAAAAAATACAGTTTTCATGACCCCCTAAAAGTTTACAAAGAAAGTGTTATTTTGAAAATATAGGGTTTTGAAAATCAACACTTTTTTAAGGCTCCAGTCATGGACAAAAGTCCACATTAAGGCCAGACCTTAATTTGAATGTAGAGAGAAATATGAAATAGAAAAAGAAAAGACAAGGAAAAGTATTCATGAATTTTGAAGCAAGTGAAAAACCTGAATTTTGAGAGTGGCCACTTTCATTCACTAGTTTTGATATGTGAATTAACAATATTTTCATCGTAGCTATTGGAAAAGCTTTATACAAATAAATTTGGCTGAAAGGTATGAATTGTCGACATATGTGTATTTGTAGAAGTGTACTTTGGCCCATGACCCCAACTGCCTTTGTATCGTTTGTGCACTTGTGGAGTTTTGATAATTGTGAATGGCTCTATACCAATGCTGTTGATTTTGATTAATAGATTGATGAGTGAGCTGAAGTCTCATTGTTTGATTTTTTTTCTATTAATGATTGTCTTTCTTTAGTCATGTGGCTTACCTTGTAAATATAGCAGAAATCTCAAGAGTGCAATGTTAAGTTTAGAAAATTAGTTTTAAGGTATGATATTGCTTTACTTGTGAAAGTGTATGTTCCACTGCTTTTTTGTTGAATGTAACATAGATATGTATAACTGATGAGCCAAGTGATTTTTCTTTTTCTTTCTGATGGGATCTTTATGACATGGTGGTGTAACCTAAGTGCCTGGTTTAGTGGATTTAAGTCATCTAGGCTTTTGCCTTATTAGTAACTGAAAGCTGGTTGATTGGTGAGGTGATAACTTTAAAGGTCATTTGATTTCTCATCTCATGATACTTGTCATGACATATATATATATATATATATATATATATATATATATGCATGTCCATGATCAGTATGTAGTTCAAGTATGGAAAGAAGCATCTGTGTTGTCTCTAAGTTATTGTGAATTGTTAACAGTGTAATAATTATAAAAGGTGTGTTGGATGAAGAAAAATTACGTGACCATAGAAAAATAGATACTGTAATGGTTTGGAAGATAGTCCATATACTTCAGTTTTCTGTCTTTTCTACCTACAAAGATGTATATGTAATGTGTATATACACAGGTTTTTGAAATAAAGAATGATGAGGCAAATGTGGATTTACTTGCTCTTGGAGAAAGAATTGCCTTCAAATCATGTGTTTAAAAAATAAGAAGCATTTTAGTCAAAATTCTTTTCTAGAGTTCAAAGGAAGTTAGATTCTGTATATAGAAATATCTAGATTTTTTATACTTATATTTATATTTTTTTATTATTTATTATACTTTGTCGCTGTCTCCCGCGTTTGCGAGGTAGCGCAAGGAAACAGACGAAAGAAATGGCCCAACCCCCCCCCCATACACATGTATATACATACGTCCACACACGCAAATATACATACCTACACAGCTTTCCATGGTTTACCCCAGACGCTTCACATGCCTTGCTTCAATCCACTGACAGCACGTCAACCCCGGTATACCACATCGCTCCAATTCACTCTATTCCTTGCCCTCCTTTCACCCTCCTGCATGTTCAGGCCCCGATCACACAAAATCTTTTTCACTCCATCTTTCCACCTCCAATTTGGTCTCCCTCTTCTCCTTGTTCCCTCCACCTCCGACACATATATCCTCTTGGTCAATCTTTCCTCACTCATCCTCTCCATGTGCCCAAACCACTTCAAAACACCCTCTTCTGCTCTCTCAACCACGCTCTTTTCATTTCCACACATCTCTCTTACCCTTACGTTACTCACTCGATCAAACCACCTCACACCACACATTGTCCTCAAACATCTCATTTCCAGCACATCCATCCTCCTGCGCACAACTCTATCCATAGCCCACGCCTCGCAACCATACAACATTGTTGGAACCACTATTCCTTCAAACATACCCATTTTTGCTTTCCGAGATAATGTTCTCGACTTCCACACATTCTTCAAGGCCCCCAGGATTTTCGCCCCCTCCCCCACCCTATGATCCACTTCCGCTTCCATGGTTCCATACTTGTTTGCTGTTAACTGCATTAGTAAGATTGCACCAGCAACAGACTTAAAGAAAAGGCCTTTGTCACTGACATTCATTTGTAGTTGTTATATGTAATGCACTGAAACCATAAACCCCTATCCACAACCAGGACAACAGATGCTTCAGAACCCTGATTCAGTCCATTGTCGACATATCTCCTCTTGTATACTTACTGATCCATCTCCCACCCTCATGCATGTTCAGGCCATGAGCACTCAAAATCTTTTTCACTACATCCTTCCATCTCTTATTGGTCTCCTCTCTCTCTTTCTACCCTCCACTTTTGACATGTATCCTCTTTGTCAACCTGTAGCTCATTCTCTCCATATGTCCATACCATTTCAGATTGCCCCGTGCAGCTCTCATTTCACTTCATTTCTTATTACCGCAACTCTCTTTCGCCCATCTTTTCTGAAGTGATCAACCCTCATACCACAGATTGTCCTCCATTTCCAGCATATACACCCTATTGCATACATAATCTTCTAAAAGCCAGTTCCTTGCATCCATACATTATTAGGACTACCATACCTTCAAACATACCCATTTTTGCCCTCCCAGATGGTAACCTCTCATTCTACACATCCTCTGCTCCTAGAACCATCAACCCTAAGACTTGCCTCTGCTTACATGGTTCTATTTGCTGTCATGTCCACCCCCAAGTATGTAAAATACTTCTTCCTTCAATTTTTCTCCATTCAAACTCACACCCCAACAACTAGCTTCTCTCTCTTCACTACTAAACCTAATGACCTTGCTTTTATTCATATTTACTCTCAATTTTGCTCTTTTTCACACACTTCTAAACTCTAATACCAAATTCTGCTATTTTGCAAGCAAGTGAATCTCCCACTACTATGTCCTTTAGATATAATAGTTTAAGTATTGACTGGTGAAGAGATGAGATGATTACTGCAAAAGTCAGATTATTAATTTTTTTTTTAAAGTATTGCCTGCCTGCTGTGTACTAGACATGTAGAAAAAATTACATTTTGGAGTTGACCAGTTAGAAATTGAGTCCTAGTTTTTCTTTATTAGATATTACATTGAATTGGTAGTTTTTATGTGATGAGGGCATTCAAAAACTTTGTTCAAAGAGGGCTGTGGTCTAGATAGTATATGCAAGATGGCAAATAAAAAAGAACTTTACATGTGCACATCATATGCAATCTTATGCACCTATGCCAAATAAGGTCCTGGATCAGATATACCTTATATTAGTAATTTTGTTGAAAGTTCAAACCAACATTTCTTTACCCTTTGACAGAGAATCCTAATTAAACCTTAAGAGTTACATTCTAATGCTTTTGAATATTTGTTGAAGTCAGGGAGTTTGTGTGACCTTCATAAGACAGGAGAAAAAAATGTATACTTAAAGACTTTGTATATTTAAGAATTTGCAGAGCAATGAATTCAGACTTAGATATCTCAGTGGGGTAGACAAAAATCTTGTTAAGTTTAATGCCTCCAAGACCCAATTTCTACCCCTCTCTATATCGAAGACTCCTCAAAACTCATCTCTCCTTTGATGGTTCTGTAATTCCACTTCTTGACTTGATAAACATACTTGGTATTACTGTATCATCCACTCTTTCTTAGAAACCCCACATAACAAGAGTAGCTAAGTCTACTTCTAAGAAACTAGGTGTCTTGTTTAGATGTCAAAACTTCTCTTCTGAACAGTTGCTCATTTATACAAAGGACTGATTTGTCCTTTAATGGAGTAATGAGGAAGTTCTAGCTCTGCATCCTTAATTGACAAAGTTGAGTCAAAAGTGATCTGCCATGTATACAGTCCTAGGCTAACTTCCAAACTTGACCCCCTTGCCTTGTGCTGCAATGTTGGTTCACTTTCGCTCTTCCATAGATATCACTTGGGTTTTTTGCTCCTGAGAGCTGGCTGCTTGTGTGCCCATACCATTAGCTAGACCACACAATACTTGGCAAGTTGCTACATCATACAATCATT
The DNA here is from genome assembly GCF_036320965.1 of Panulirus ornatus. Classification (NCBI taxonomy): domain Eukaryota; kingdom Metazoa; phylum Arthropoda; class Malacostraca; order Decapoda; family Palinuridae; genus Panulirus; species Panulirus ornatus. The sequence continues at coordinate 17,330,950 of NC_092231.1, read as the reverse complement.
GTGTTGCTATCAGCAACTAAAAGGTGGACCTTTTTGACAACTGCTTGTTTCCCTACACGTCAAAACTTTGGAACTCTCTACCTTCTCGTGTCTTTCCCAATAACTATACCCTGGAGATTTCAAGACAGGATTTTCTTCTCAAAAATTCATAAATACTTTCCCTTGTCTTTTTGTTTTTCATTTCATAATTCTCTCTATATTTCAATTAAGGTCTGGCCTTGACGTGGACTTTTGTCCATGACTGGTACCTTAAACGCAAAAAAAAATAATCCAGCAAGGTCACAGCAATTCGGCTGGATAAGGTTGATTTACTGACCCTGGCTTCTCAGTCTGAATGTGATGCTTACAATAAGAAACAATAGCTCATTGTGGCCTTTCAGTTCAGATTTGGCTGATAACAATTAGGCATGTCTTAAGAAGAGAATTATTGTCTATGGGAGGTGTTCTCAAGACTTTGTAGCAAGGTTTATGAATTATTTAGTCAATAACAGGTCTGGAGTCCATGCCTTAGTCATGATACTACTTTCATATGTGATGTTTGTGGAGGAAATTTGTTATGTACCTTTATGTTCCATTATGTATCTTGTACTCCTACATATAATTTTAATAATGGAATGCATTATGCTCATCTCCCACATGTTTGAAGGAATGTGATGCACTCTGAAGGCCGATTGGATTAGTTCTTGGGAAGTTAGCATACACACTCATGTATCACTAAGTCTTGCTTGTGCATCTTGTTCATTTGTTGGTAAACTTTCATGTCAACTGTTCATCAATGCCTTTGTTTCACCATTCCTACATGCCACGGTAAGTAGGATCAAGGAATGGTGTAAAAAGACTGACACAGTAGCATAAGGTACTGCCATTGCAGGATGCCATAAGTGCCCACCTGCATGCTTTGCCAGCCTGCATTACCTGTGATGAGTGTCAGTGACCATCAGTGGTCTGCCATGACCTACTCAGGTGTCTCTCACAATGACTGTACTGGCCTCAGGGTGGCACTTTGCCCTGTGCCTCTAAAACCTAATTTCTATCCTCTCCATCAGAAACTCCTCCCAATTCTTGTCCCTCCTTTAGCAGTTCTGTAAGTCCACCTCTTGACTCAATGAACATACTCAGCCTTAAGGTCAAGAGGCTGGATGTTCTTGAGGTCTATCTGTTGAAAGCTTGCAAGGTTCAGTCCAAGGATACGGCTGTATCTTATGCAATGAAATATTTCTGAAGACTCCATTGCTTCGTTGTTTCCTCTCTTTACAGCAGGTCTGCCCTCAGATATATAAAAATGTGGTCCCCAGGTTTATGGACTCTTTAGATCTGCAGAGTTTTATTAGCATTTTCCTTCAGGGGGTTCCATGGATTACATTAGACAGTGAGAGCATGATTTCATTGGAATCTATGTTTCTCATATTAACTGACTGTCCTTAGTTCCAAATGAAACCTTTTCCCAACTCATGTCGATGGCTTACTGGGAACTTGAGAGGTTGTTTTCATTCAGCTTTTATGAGGTCTACCAGCTTGTTGCTGTGATTACCCAGGAGTTCTTTGAAGTGAGTAAATTGAGAGAAACCCACAGGTTAAAGTCATATCTTTAGCCTTCCACAACTGTTTTTCCCACTTCAGGATGAATGGCTTTCTTGCAAGTTGCTGTTTAAAGACCTCGTCCAGGAGTATAATGTCTCTTGATGGCTTCCTCTCTTGACATTTTTCAGCTGCCTTTTTTTCACTTTTTTTTTGCTTGTCCATTTCAGACCTCTTTGTGGCTCCTTTTGTTACTTCCAGTGTTTAGGATTGGCTCTGCAGTTTTTGTTGGAGCTAGTCTGGAAGGAAAGAGAACTCGGACATCAGTAGTTGTGACATGCATGGGTATGGAGGATGGAAGGAAAGGATGCAAGTGCAGAGGCCTATAGCAAGAGGGGAGATAGAAATAATTATAATAAGGCTGAAGGTAGGAAAGTCACCTGGAGTGGATGGGATTACAGCTGAAATGTTGAGGTGTGGAGGAGAAAGTGTGATATGTAATTTAGTATGTAAATGAGAAGGTTATGCCTGAGGATTGGGTGAAAGCTATTAATGTTCCCTTTTTCAAAGGAAAAAGTGCTAAGGATGTATGTAGCAATTATATGGAAAAAACTTTGTTAAGTATACCAAGACTGATTGATAGTGATGGATGTGACAATGTAAATCTGAATGTAAATAAGCTAGGTGCAAGGGGATTTTAGGAAAGGTATGAGATGTGTGGATCAGATTTTTACAGCGAGAATAACCGATGAAAAGTACATAGCAAAAGGTAAGAAGCTGTATGTAGCTTTTATGGATCTGGAGAAAACATACGGCATAACTGAGTGGATTGCTTAATGGGATGTGTTAAGGATATATGAGGTGGGAGGATAACTACTGTATGGAGTGAGAACCTTCAGTAGAGGAGCAAATGTACATGTGAGAGTGGATGAAGAGCCAAAGTTTCAGTATACGTATGGATATGAGGCAGGCTGTGTTATGTCACCGTGGCTTTTAGCATATATATGGCTGGAGTGATGTGAGAGATGAAAGCAAGACTAGGGATAAAGAGTGTAGAGATGGAGTGCACTGGTGAGGTATAATGGCTTGTAAGAAGCCTGTTTGCAGATGCTGCTGCTGTTTGCTGAGAGTGATGAGGAGTTGCAGAAATGGAGTTTTATGATGTGTATAAGCATAGGCGATTGAAGGCAAATGCAGGTTAAAGTAATAATATTTGAAAAGAAACAGAGTGAAAGTATATGTATTATGAAAAATCCTCTAGAGTGAGAGAAGAAAGTGTACTAAACGATGTTATGGATATGGGGGTAGAAAGATTAGGAGACAGAATTTAAGTATCTGGGAGCTATCTAGGGCTTGTTTGATGAAATGGAAGGGTGATTTTAAACTCTTAGTGGTAAGTAAACCGAAAGGAGTAACATAGCTCTAGGATTATTGGATATACCCTACAATTTTAAACATATTAGCTGGTACACAGACACGATGATAATCACGCAAAGCTATCAAACTTTCATTTTAGGTGCCAGTTTCCTGTAGGGATATAACATCTTCACAAGCAATGTAAAAGTATGACATCTGTGGTCGTACACTTCATATTTCATGAAAAAAATACTTAGATTATTATTCTCCATTTTCCTTACGAACAATAGAAAATAACCATTTTTTTCATATACAAACTAATCCATAACATCTTCACTCGAGCCAGAAGTCTGCCATTAGGAATGTCATCATGTCATATCACATGCGGGTTATCTCCTCCCTTCTGTCCACATTCCCCGTTCCCCACAACGATAGTTTGTCCGAATCCACCACAATATTATTTCTATCTTTTTTTTCCTGTATTTTGCTCGATACCCAATTTTTTTTTTTTTACAAATACGACCAATTACCTGGTCATCATGCTGGACGTTTAACCAATACCCAAGACACATCACCGGACTTGTCAGTTACCTTGACATGTTCTGAATAACATTATCAGGCATTAGGGGAAGTTAATGTTATGTATCATGCTATACCCAATGTATCCTTATATGTAATGTTAATACTTAATATATTGCGCTCGTCCCCCCTTTTGAATGGCAGTCATGCGCTCTGTCGGCAGATGCGATAAGTCGTCTTTCGGTCAACACCCGCCCATACGTATCACTAATTTGTGTATTTGGTTTGTGTGAGTTTTATAAACCCAGTGTCGCATCTTCACCTCTTTTACAAATCCTACTCGGCGCAGTGAGTAGGATCAAGGATTGAAGTAAAATGACTTGACACAGTGACGCAAGATATTACCAGCCATCACAGGACGCCATAACTGCCTTGTTGCCCATGCCCACGCCTTGCGGACCTGTATTACCTGTGCCATCATCCTTCCCCGGGCGTCAGTGCCCGTCTGTGGTCTACCGTGGCCCACCCAGGTATATACATATATATTTATATCTCTTGATTGTATTGGCCTCAGGGTGACACTTGGCCTCTGCGTACCTTAGTACCCCAAGTTGTAGCATGTTTCCCCGACGCCATTGAATCTGTCCCCACAACCAACGTATCCATGCATTGATGTCAGTCCACGGAAGTAAGGGGATGGTAGTCGTCGGGTGAGTTCAGTGGAGAGGCAGATGTCGCCGGCATGTCAACGGTGGAGAGATAGGCATCCATGATGGAGGCAGCCAAGGCTCCGTTCCTCCCTTTTGGTGTCTCGGTTAGGTTGAGAATGAGGTTCATGGTGAGGATATTATAGAATGTAGGTTAGGTTGATGCGAAATAGTTGAAGTTCAGGCTGAGGTTGTGCATAGGAGTGAAGAGTCGTTGAGGATGAAAATTGGCCAGGATTCCGGTTTTTCTATCATTGTCCTGCGGATGCCGCCATCCTCTCGTTCCAATGAAATTTGCTGTGGCTGAGCTTGAAATTAAGGGTAAGGTTGATGGCAACGTTGTGGGTGAAGTTATGGGTATGTTTAGGTTTGTTTAGAGTGAACATTGGTGTGAGTTACTTTTCTCAAGCAATGTAATGTGGAGCACCACCAACTTGCCCTTTAGAGTGACGGTATGTATTGGTGGTGTTGAGGTTGAAACTAAGTTTGAGGTTCATGAAAATGCAATGGGTGAGTTTATGGCCAAGTTTAGATGTTAGAGGACGGGGAGTAGTGTGAACCTCTCTCGACATTTTCTCCTTTAGGGTAACTTGATGTGGTTATTTAATATAATGTTCAGAGAAGTTGTAGATAATGTAGATAAGGTTCAAGTTTAGGTTTCATGAGTTCGGTTAGGTTGAACATTGACCGAATTGCTTTTTTTCTACAGTTGTCCTGTGGAGCTCCATTACCCTGTCCTGTGAGTGGTTCTAATAATTGTTTTGGTTAAGCGTGAAATTAAAGGTGAGCTTGATGAAAAGGTGGCTTGGTTGATATTATGTGAAGGTGAGAAATAGTGTTAATTTTCTTTACACCATTGTGGTAACTTTTTGAAGTTGAAAGAGGTTCATGTAATGTAATGTGGATGAGTTCAGGTTGAGGTTGTGCATGACTATGATAGTAAAGTGAAGCTTAGCCAGAATTGCTTTTTTTATCACTGTTCTGTGGTTGAGGACAAAAGTAAGTTTATGAGTGAGGTTATAAGTGAGCTTAGATGTTTTGTGAGGGTTGCGTTCCTCTGACCCAGGTAACTGTCCTTTCTTTTTGCCTCACTAATATGCGGACGACTGGCATTCTGTCCACAAACATACAATCTTTCCTTGTCATATGTAACACTTATCAACACTTAACTCGTGTAGCACATTTTTCGTAACTCTAGATCTTGCAATGAGCACTATTCGCTAACCCTGCCTTTTGGCAAAATGGTAGGAGCAGTAAATAAAGTAGAAGGTAGGAACATTTAGGCAGGAATATTAGATAGAAACATTAAGTTGAAGTAGTAGGTAGGAGCATTAGATATAAGTAGTCATTAGGAACATTAGGTCGGAGCCTTAGCTAACATTGCTAAATTGGCCTGTTAAGGATGAGGCACAAAAGGCTAAGAAGTGGCATTGGAGTTCTTTAGTTATGGAGGCTGTTGCAATGGCCACCCCTTCGAGGGAGTTCCGTTTGGAGTAGGCATCAAAGGTATAGACAGTGAAATTAAGGGTAAATTTCACGATAAGATTGATGGTGAGTTTATGGATGACATTAGATGTTATATGATAGAGTAGTCGTCTAAGCCTCTCTCTCTTCACCCTTTCTTTGATAAGTTGGTGAGGTTCATGAGGAGTGTGATGTAATATAATGAGTGAGGTTGATGTAATATGATGTGGGTAAGCTGTAGGATGAGGTTGTGCATGAGTTGGAAAGTCTGGTAGGGTGAAGATTGGCATGAATTACTTTTTTATCTTTTTTTATATCCTGTCCTGTTGAGCATTGACAGGAATTGATGTGGTTGATTATGAAACTAAAGGTTAGGATCATGATAAGGTTGTGGAAGGCTATGGGTGAGTTTAGTTAGTATGTGGGGTGAAAAGTAGTTTGAACTCGGTTTACAGCTCATGTGGTAAACTAGTGAGGTTTAGGGTGAGTTTGAGGATGTTTTCATGTGTCATTATATAGGTGAGGTTGGTAGAGGTTTTCAAAGAATTTGAAGGTGAGGTTATGTTGATGATTGACCAGAATTGCTTGATTTTATCACTGCTTGGTTGCCATTCTGTTCTCATGGATATCATTACAAATTATTTTAGAGTAGAGGGTGAAAATAAGGGTGAGGTTCTTGATAAGGTTGTATGTGAGGTTACAGGTATGTTTTGGTGTTATATAAGAGGGTGAAAAGTTGTTTGAAGTACACTCTATACACCTTTTCATTCATGGAAAGTAGGTGAGGTTCAGAGTGAGGTTAATGTAACATAACATGTATTGGGTTAATGTAATATAAGGTGTTTGAGGTTAATGTGATAGGGATGAGGTTCAGAGCTAAGACTGCATTGGTTTGAAGGTTCAGTTAGGGGATAGATTTGCCTGAATTACTATTATATTGTATTGTCCTTTGGGAAGATGCTTTTCTGGCCATTAGGGTATCTGTAGAAATTGATGTGGTTGAAGGTGAAATAAAGATGAGATTCATGGGAAAGATGTGGGCAAGGTCATCGGTGGGTTTGAATTCTGTCAGGGTGCAAATTAGTGGGAAATTTTGTCTACACCTTCTTTGTGATAACTTTGTGGTCGAGATTGAGTTTAAGGGTGAAGTTGACATATCATCACGTGGGTGAAATTCACTATGATGTGCATGAGTTTGAAGGTTCATTGGCATTGAATTGCTTTTTTTCTATTGTCCCATGCGGTGCTACTGTCTTTTCCTCCAGGATGCTGATAATAATTGCTTTGGTTTGGTGTGGGGTTAAAGATGAAGTTCTTGATAAAGTTATGCATGAGTTTGGATGTTGTGTGATGGTGAGTAGAGGTCTGAACTTCTCTCTTCACCTTTACCTCAGTGGCAGCTCATTGAGGTTAAGAGTAAGGTTCAGGTTGTTGACAAAGACCTGGATGAGTTTAGATGTTCTGTAAGGTTGTGATGTAGTCTGAAACTCTCTCTCTCTCTCTCTCTCTCTCTCTCTCTCTCTCTCTCTCTCTCTCTCTCTCCACCTACTTTATTGTAACTTGGTGAGATTGATTGTGATATAGGTGAGGTTGATGTAATATAATGTGGTTGAGGTTATGCTTGAGTTGGATGGTTTAGTTTGGGTGAAGATTGGTCTGAATTGGTTTTTCCTTTCATTATTGTCCTTTGGCAAGTGACTGTCTTAGAAATTGTTGTGGTTGAGGGTGAAAGTAGAGCTGAGGTTAATGAAAAGGTTATGAAGTTATGGGCAAGGTTGGATGTTATATGAGGGTGAAAACTAGCCTGAACATTTCTCTTTACACCTCCATTGTGGTAACTTGGTGAGATTCACAGAAAGGTTCAGGGTGATATACTGTCATGTGGATGTTGTTCAGTTTCAAGATTTGCATGATACTGAATGTTCTGTTAAGGTGAAGACTGTCCAAACTGCTTTTTTCTGTCATTGTTTTCTTGGGTGCTGGTATCTAGGTTACAGTTTGGAGTTATCATGGTTAAAGGTGAAATTTAGGGCAAGATTCATGCTATGGTTGTAGGTGAGGATAGGGATGAGTTTAGATGTTATGTGAGGGAGGTTAGTAGTCTGAACTTTTTCTACATCTTTTCCCTCTCTTGCAAGAGGTTCAAGGAGAGGTTAATGTAATATGATGTGGGTGAGGTTGATTGATATGATTTGATCAAGGTTCATGTTGAAATTTGCATGACCAATGGTTTCATTTGGAAGAAGATTAGCTTGAAATGTTTTTTTCTATCATTGTCCTGTGGGAAGCAATTATCTCGTGTCTGGGGCTCTGTTAGAAATCATCGTGGTTAAGGGTTGAATTAAAGGCGAGGTCAATAAAAAGCGGTGTTGGTACTTATGTGTGCTGATTGTGATATCATCACTTGCTGACGTTTGTCACAGTTTCAGGTAAGTTGTGGGTGAGTTCATATGTTATGTGAGGGTGGAAATTAATCTTCAACTTGGTGAGGTTGAGAGTGAAGATGTATTTTCATGTGATTTAAGTTTCAATGCCAGGATTTGCATGTTGTTGGAAGTTTGGTAAGGGTGAAGACTGGCTTTAATTGCCTTTCTCTCATTTTCCACTGGGACACTAGCATTTAGTTCCCTGCTGTTCTTATAGGAATTGTTAAGGTTAAGTGTGAAATTATAGGTTAGGTTCATGGTAATGTTTTGGGCAAGGTTGTAAGTTATTTTAGATTTTTTTGAAGGTGAGAAGTAGTCTGAACTCGCTACTCCACCTTTGTGGTAACTTGATGAGGTTTACAATAACATTCAAGGTGGAATTTTTGTAATATACTGTGGGTAAAGTTTAGGTTGAAGATGTGCTTGAATCTGTAAGTTTGCTTTAGGTGAAGATTGGCATGAATTGCTTTTTGCTGTCTTTTACTGTAAGAAGCAACTATCTCGTCTTTATGTGTGTTGAGTATATTGTGCATTGACGATGTATGTTGAGTATATTGTGTTATAAACTATGTATGTTGAGTATATTGTGTATTAACGATGTATTTTGAGTATATTGTGTATTAACAATGTATGTTCAGTATATAGTGTATTACGGGCGAGGGTAATACACCCTCGCCCGTAATACACAATATACTGAACATACATCGTTAATACACAATATACTCAACATACATCGTTAATACACAATATACTCAACATACATAGTTTATAACACAATATACTCAACATACATTGTCAATGCACAATATACTCAACATACATAAAGACAAGAGATAGTTGCTTCTGACAGAAAAAGACAGCAAAAAGCAATTCATGCCAGTCTTCACCTAAACCAAACTTACAGATTCAAGCACATCTTCAACCTAAACTTTACCCACAGTATATTACAAAAATTCCACCTTGAATGTTTTTGTAAACCTCAAGTTACCACAGAGGTTCCATTAGAAATTGTGGTTCAGGGTGAAATTAAAGGTGAGGTTAATAGAAAAGTTTTGTATGAATTAAGATGTTGCGTGAGGGTGAGAAGTAGTCTGAACTTCTCTACACACCTTCAGTTTTATGGTGACATGGCTGATGCTGATATGTTTTTCTTGTTGGTGAGGTACAGTTTCAGGTTTTGCATGAGGTTTAAGGTTTAGGTAGGATGAAGATTAGCCTGAATTGATTTTTCTCTGCTGTTGTCCTTGGGGCACTGCCATCCTGTCCTTTGGGGTGCCATTAGGAACTGTTGTGGTTGGCTGTGAAATTAAGGGTCAAGTTCATGATAATGATTTGGGTGAGGTTATGGGTAAGTTTAGATGTTATGTGAAGGTGAGTAGTTGTCTGAACTTTCTTGACACCTCTTTTGTGGTAATTCAGTGAAGTTTAGAGTGGGGTTTATGTAGTGTAGTGTGGATGAGGTTGAAGTACTATAAAGGGTTAGATTGGATTTGAGCATGAGTTTGTTTTGTTTGTGTGGATTGACCTGAACCGTTTTTTTCTATCATTGATCTGTGGGAAGCAGATCTCTCGTCCTCCTAGGGTTCCATTAGAAATTGTTATCCTTGAAGGCGAAATTAAAGGTTGGTTAATAGAAAAGTTTTGGTTGAGTTTAGATGTTACGTGATGGTGAGAAGTAGCCAGAATTTTTCTGTCTACACCTTTTTTTTTGTGGTAACTTAGTGATGTTGAGAGTGACGTTCAAGGTGATGTATTTTCATGTGAATGAAGTTCAGATTCAGGTTTTGCATGAGACTTAAGTTTTGATTAGGAAGAAGATTGGCTTAGATTTATTTTTTTTCATTAGCTTTTGAGGTGCCAACATTCTATCATTTTGGGAATTATTGTGGTTGAGGATGATATAAGGGTGAGGTTCATGATAGTGTGTTATGGTTATGGATGGGTGTAGATGTTATAAGATAGTGATAAGCCTGAACCTCTCTGTACAACTTTTTTTTTGGTTATTTGGAAAGGTTGAGAGTGAGGTTTAGGGAGAGGTTCTTGTAATATATTATGGATGAGGTTAATGTAATGTAATGTGGATGAGGTACAGGTTAAGGTTGTGTATGAGTGAAGGTTTGGTTAGGGTGAAGATTGGCCTGATTTTTTTTTTTCCTAACCATTGTCCTTTGGGGCACTACCATCCTGTTCTCTGGGGTGCTGATAGGAATTGTGATTGGTTAAGGGAGATGTTAACTATGATGATATGAGTGAGCTTTTGGGTCAGTTCAAATGTTATGTGAGGGTGAGTAGTTGGACATTCTCTCTCCACACCTCCTTTTTTTGTAACTTGGTTGGGTTAAGTGCAATTGTTTTTTTTAATTGTGGTTAATGTTCAAGTTGAATTTTTTAGTGAAATTGAAGTTTCAAGTGATGTGAAGATTTGCCTTTTTTTTTTTTTTCCGTCATGTGGGATGTTGTCTGTGTTCTGGGGTTCTAGTAGAAATCCTTGTGGTTAAGGGTGAAACTAAAGATGAGGTCTATGGAGAGGTTATGTGTAAGTTTGCATGTTATTTTCTTATTGTTGTGGAGGGAGCCACAATCATCTGCTCTAGGGTTCTGGTAGAAATTGTGGTATAGGGTGAAATTAAAAGTGAGGTTGTTGGGAAGGTTGTGGAATAGTTACGGGCGAGTTTAGATGTTTGAGGGTAAGCATTAGTCTGAACTTTTCTCCCTGTGCCATTATCTTTGTGGCAGCAATGTTTTTGAGGATGAGCTTGATGTATTGCCATGTGGGTGAGGTTTTTCTATGAGTTTGAAGATTGGATTATGGTGAACATGGGCCTGAAATGCATTTTTTTTTATCATTATCATGTTGGTTATCGATGTTAATGTGCTGAGAGGTGCAACTGGAGGGATGTCTGATCATTATCTTGTGGAGGCTAAGGTGAAGATTTGTATGGGTTTTCAGAAAAGAAGAGTGAATGTTGGGGTGAAGAGGGTGGTGAGAGTAAGTGAGCTTGGGAAGGAGACTTGTGTGAGGAAGTACCAGGAGAGACTGAGTACAGAATGGAAAAAGGTGAGAACAATGGAAGTAAGGGGAGTGGGGGAGGAATGGGATGTATTTAGGGAATTAGTGATGGATTGCGCAAAAGATGCTTGTGGCATGAGAAGAGTGGGAGGTGGGTTGATTAGAAAGGGTAGTGAGTGGTGGGATGAAGAAGTAAGATTATTAGTGAAAGAGAAGAGAGAGGCATTTGGACGATTTTTGCAGGGAAAAAATGCAATTGAGTGGGAGATGTATAAAAGAAAGAGACAGGAGGTCAAGAGAAAGGTGCAAGAGGTGAAAAAGAGGGCAAATAAGAGTTGGGGTGAGAGAGTATTATTAAATTTTAGGGAGGATAAAAAGATGTTCTGGAAGGAGGTAAATAAAGTGTGTAAGACAAGGGAGCAAATGGGAACTTCAGTGAAGGGTGCAAATGGGGAGGTGATAACAAGTAGTGGTGATGTGAGAAGGAGATGGAGTGAGTATTTTGAAGGTTTGTTGAGTGTGTTTGATGATAGAGTGGCAGATATAGGGTGTTTTGGTCGAGGTGGTGTGCAAAGTGAGAGGGTTAGGGAAAATGATTTGGTAAACAGAGAAGAGGTAGTAAAAGCTTTGCGGAAGATGAAAGCCGGCAAGGCAGCAGGTTTGGATGGTATTGCAGTGGAATTTATTAAAAAAGGGGGTGACTGTATTATTGACTGGTTGGTAAGGTTATTTAATGTATGTATGACTCATGGTGAGGTGCCTGAGGATTGGCGGAATGCGTGCATAGTGCCATTGTACAAAGGCAAAGGGGATAAGAGTGAGTGCTCAAATTACAGAGGTATAAGTTTGTTGAGTATTCCTGGTAAATTATATGGGAGGGTATTGATTGAGAGAGTGAAGGCATGTACAGAGCATCAGACTGGGGAAGAGCAGTGTGGTTTCAGAAGTGGTAGAGGATGTGTGGATCAGGTGTTTGCTTTGAAGAATGTATGTGAGAAATACTTAGAAAAGCAATTGGATTTGTGTGTAGCATTTATGGATCTGGAGACGGCATATGGTAGAGTTGATAGAGATGCTCTATGGAAGGTATTAAGAATATATGGTGTGGGAGGCAAGTTGTTAGAAGCAGTGAAAAGTTTTTATCGAGGATGTAAGGCATGTGTACGTGTAGGAAGAGAGGAAAGTGATTGGTTCTCAGTGAATGTAAGTTTGCGGCAGGGGTGTGTGATGTCTCCATGGTTGTTTAATTTGTTTATGGATTGGGTTGTTAGGGAGGTGAATGCAAGAGTTTTGGAAAGAGGGGCAAGTATGAAGTCTGTTGGGGATGAGAGAGCTTGGGAAGTGAGTCAGTTGTTGTTCGCTGATGATACAGCGCTGGTGGCTGATTCATGTGAGAAACTGCAGAAGCTGGTGACTGAGTTTGGTAAAGTGTGTGAAAGAAGAAAGCTAAGAGTAAATGTGAATAAGAGCAAGGTTATTAGGTACAGTAGGATTGAGGGTCAAGTCAATTGGGAGGTAAGTTTGAATGGAGAAAAACTGGAGGAAGTAAAGTGTTTTAGATATCTGGGAGTGGATCTGGCAGCGGATGGAACCATGGAAGCGGAAGTGGATCATAGGGTGGGGGAGGGGGCGAAAATTCTGGGAGCTTTGAAGAATGTGTGGAAGTCGAGAACATTATCTCGGAAAGCAAAAATGGGTATGTTTGAAGGAATAGTGGTTCCAACAATGTTGTATGGTTGCGAGGCGTGGGCTATGGATAGAGTTGTGCGCAGGAGGATGGATGTGCTGGAAATGAGATGTTTGAGGACAATGTGTGGTGTGAGGTGGTTTGATCGAGTAACTAACATAAGGGTAAGAGAGATGTGTGGAAATAAAAAGAGCATGGTTGAGAGAGCAGAAGAGGGTGTTTTGAAATGGTTTGGGCACATGGAAAGAATGAGTGAGTAAAGATTGACCAAGAGGATATATGTGTCGGAGGTGGAGGGAACGAGGAGAAGTGGGAGACCAAATTGGAGGTGGAAAGATGGAGTGAAAAAGATTTTGTGTGATCGGGGCCTGAACATGCAGGAGGGTGAAAGGAAGGCAAGGAATAGAGTGAATTGGATCGATGTGGTATACCGGGGTTGACGTGCTGTCAATGGATTGAATCAGGGCATGTGAAGCGTCTGGGGTAAACCATGGAAAGCTGTGTAGGTATGTATATTTGCGTGTGTGGACGTATGTATATACATGTGTATGGGGGGGGGGGGTTGGGCCATTTCTTTCGTCTGTTTCCTTGCGCTACCTTGCAAACGCGGGAGACAGCGACAAAGCAAAAAAAAAAAAAGAAAAAAAATGTTGGTTGTTGCCATCAAGTCTTCTGGGTTTCTGGTGGAAATTGTTGTGGTTGAGAATGAAATCAAAGGTGATGTTGATATAAGGTTATGGTTAAGGTTGATGCGAAGGTTGTGGGTGAGGTTATTGGTAAGTTTAGATGCTTTGTGAATGTAATAAACAGTCTGAACTTCTCTCTCTACACCGTCTTATTTGTGGTAACCTGGTGAGAGTGAGGTTCAGGGTGGAGTTGATGGAATATAATGTGGGTGAGGTTCTATTTGAGGTTTTGCATGAGTTTGAAGTTTTGGTTATGGTGAAGATGGGTATGAATTGCTTTTTTTCATCATTGTCCTTTAGGGTCCCACCATCCTTTCATATAGGGTTATGGTGGAAGTTGTTGTGATTGAGGATGAAGATATGGCTGAGGTTTATGGGAAGGTTGTGCATGGGATTATGGGTGAGTTTGCATGTTATGCATGGGTGATAAAAAACCTGAACTCTTTCTACATATCATATGTATTAACCTAGTGAGTATGGGATTGAGGTTCAAAGTGTAATTAATGTGATGTGGGTAAAAATTTTTAAGTATATGGTTTGGGTTGAGGTTGTGCTTAAGTCTGATATACAGTTAGGGAGAAGACTTGTTGTACAATTAGGGAGAAAACTAGTCGGAGTTGCACTTTTCTGTCATTGTCGTGTGGGGCACCTTTATCCTATCCTCTTAGGTTCTGGTCGAAATTGTTGTGGTTGAGGGTGAAATTAAAGGCGAGGTTGACGGGAAGGTTGTGGGTGAGTTTATGGGCCATATTTGATGTTCTCTAAGGGTAAGCTGTAGTCTAAATGTCTTACACTGTATGCATTGTGGTAACTTGGTGAGGTTAACATTTTATCATGTGGGGAGGTGCAGGTTGAGGTTTTACAAGTTTGAATTGCTTTTCTTTCGCATCATCCTGTGGGGTGCCATTTTCCTTTCTTTTGGGACGCTGGTAGGAATTGTGGTGGTTGATGGTGGAATTAAGGATGAAGAGCATAATAAGATTATGGGTGAGTATAGCTATTATGTGAGTGTTAGATGTAGTCTGAACTGTGTCCTTATACCTTTTCCTCTGTGATAGATTAGCAAAGTTAAAGTTCATTTAATAAAAATTCGCATGGGGTTCAGGTTGAGTTTCTCCATGAGTCTGAAAATTCCATCAGATTGAATTGAATTGCTTTTCTGTCTGTTGTCCTGTAGGACGTCGCTTCCCTGCCTTTTTGGATGCCTGTAGGAATTATTATGGTTGCGGGTAAAATTAAGGGTTACGTAAATGATAAAGTTGTGGACGAGGTTGAGTTTAGATTTTATGTAAGGGTGAGAAGTAGTCTAAACTTCTCTCCTTTGTGATATCTTAGTGAAGTTGATGGTGAGGTTCAGGATGAGGATGTGTATGAGTTTAAAGTTTCATTAATGAAGACTGGCTTCTGTTGGTTTCGGTAGATATTGTTTTGGCTGAAATTAAGGGAGTGGTTCATAAGGTTGTTGGGAAGGTTATGGATGAATTTTGATATTAAGTGAGGGTTAGAATTTAGTCACCCTCCACACACTACCACCAACTACCCCTCATCCACGCTGAAGGCCCTCACCTTTTCTCTCGAGAGGTAGCTAAGTCCTAGTGAAGACCCCTGCCTCCCCACCAGCCAGCCAGTCATCCTCCACACAGCATCACCTCCCCCTCTTCTACCCCTTTGGACGATCCAGTTCTCCTTTGACAAAGGGGCCGGGTCCCAGTCCAAAGAAAAGAACCAGGAGAATCGGTGTGGGAGAAAGGCAGGGGAAAGAGGGCCAGGAGGATTTAAGAGGGTGGTGTGCGAGGGGAAGGCAGTAGAGATGAACACCAGGTAGGTAAAGGCCTAGGCTAGGGCCAGGAGGATCTGAAAAGTGATGTGGGGGGGGGGGGGACCCGGCCGCCTTAAGTGGACTATATTGACTGTGTCCAGTTTTGCAGTTCTCGCTACACTTACGACGTCATCGATAGCTACGAGTTCATCATCTTTTGTGGAAGATAAAGGGGATTATTTGAGTGAAGTCTTGCAATGAGTTTAAGGTCCCAGTGGAGTGACGCAGGATATTGCTCTGGAAGCATTATTCTTTTTAATTTATTTATAACTTGGCAGTAGGTATGGACTTTTACGTGAAAGAGTTTAAAGTTGAAACACAAGTCATGAAGGAAATGGAAAGCGAGTCGTATTGCGCCAACTTCCAAGAGTACCTGGACAGATTGCAAAGTTGGTCTGATCCATGGTTGATAGATATCATAATAGCCTTCAGCTATATGGATGAGGAAATATTTAGCAAGCTTTTCATATTGTACATTGGGCCAATATTAGAATATGCCTGTCTAGTTTAAATGTTCACCACACGAAGTAATAGAGAAGGTCCGGAAAAGCAAACAAAGATGGTGCAAGAGTTACGAAAGCTGTTACAGGGCAAGGGTTGAGCCCGTAAATTTGTCTACCATGGAAGAGAGAAGAGTCAGTGGTGACCTGATCCCAAACCTTAAGATTCTGAATCAGTTTGATGATAAAGATAGTTTGCATTTCTTCAATAGATGTGGGGATACAACAACCAGAGGCCAGAAATGAAATTCAAGAAACTTAAAAGTGGATGAATGGAAGTAACTGAATGAGAATATATTAACTGTGGACAACATTCAGAAGTTTAAGAACAGAATGTTCAGGAGGTAGAGCCGGCTACACGAGTTTTATATAAAACTCCCTCCCTTTAAGGTACAAATAAGTAACATATACTTAATAACACTGTCATATGACGTGGTACATTAATGTGTTGTCTTCGTCAAGTTTGTAAGGTTATCGAGTTACACAGACAGCCATTAGTTGAGCTTGGACGCTTGGCACCTGACAGGCCACAAGGTCACTCAGCACCTGACACCATTAGATAAGGCAGCACCCGACAGACCATCAGATTCGGCAGCACCCGACAGATCATTAGATAAAACAGCACCCGACAGAATATTAGATAAGGCTGCACCCGACGGACCACCACGGTCTGCTCGACATCTTGAGGACCTGGACTGTGCATCTGCTTCTCCCCTCATGCGTTCCCACCTACTATGTGTCGTGCCCTCCTGAGGAAGACGTTATAACCCCCGGATATGAATTGTTAGCCTTTAGTCTTACCATACCGGGCCCAGTGGAAGACTGCTGCAGTATCCTAAGGTTGAAGGTTGTTAGCATCGTGCTCCGTAGGTTAAAGATGCAGGTGTATCACCACTGGAATAGGGGTGACGCTGTAGATCGTCCCGTGTAGCGTGACCATTACCTGGGTGCCAGTTTCCCTGATCCACCCCTCTTGGTAACAAAGAGGTTACTAAACATATGGATGGATGTCGTGTATGACGGTTCAGTTAACTATGGTCAGCAGGAAAGGCGTCGTCTCCTTATAAGTCATTGAAATGACATAGGAACAGCAGGAATATGGAATAAAATGTTAAACTAACAGGCAACAAAGCTTTTTAACATATATTTTTTAACCCTTGAATACAACGAAAGAAAAAAAATATAGAAATAGTGGCCTGTTGGTCTAGGGGTATGATTCTCGCTTAGGGTGCGAGAGGTCCCGGGTTCAACTCCCGGACAGGCCCAAATTCTGATTTTCGTGAAAGTCTTAAATCTAGGCTCCCGTAAACGTAATCACTTACTTGGTTATATAAGATATATTTGTCAGAGGCCTGTTGGTCTAGGGGTATGATTCCTGCTTTGGGTGCAGGAGGTCCCGGGTTCAAATCCCGGACAGGCCCAGCCTAGTTTTTTTTTTTTAGAGTTCATTGCTGGACCAGCCTCACACAGGCTCTGTGGTGCACATCTTCAGTACTCACAACTGTCTGAAAGGCCCATTACACTCACACACACACACACACACACACGAGCTAGGCTGGGATCCTAGCAAATTTGATCCACACTTTGTGGAAGATATTCATTACTACAGGTTTACTGTCTCTACCCAGACATCTTTCCTTTCATTTCTAAACTTTAGCTTAACCCCGTGAACAACAATAGGATCCTGTGGTGTAGTGTCTAGCTCTGCCATGAATCCGTCTTTTCAGTTAGCTAGAGTAGGGATTATAGTCATGCCCAGCGAGCGTTTTTTAATAAACTTGTGTGTAAGAGTCACAAGATTGGCTGGTTTACTTGCGAAGGTTCCGTTGTTATAACTATAAACCTTCTTGTAGTGGCTGCGGTTCACTCTTATTTTGATTGTGCCTGCTAATCATTATAGCCTTGTTAAAAGATGGAAGGGTAGAATATGGTTGTTACTGCCCCAGTAAGATATAGAATAGAAGGTTAATATGGATATGTGTATAACACCATAAAAGGTAGTGTCCCAGAACATGAGATGTAACGTTCGGATGGTTCATAATGAACACAGGTAAGGAACAAGAGCTAATCATGTACCCAGAGTAGCAGGTCTGGGTAAAGGTTTGTATATATACCGGTATAGTATTATTAGGGATGATCTTCCCCCGGCAGTCAGTGAAGGTCAAACTGAATGTTTTTAAAGAGTAAGTCGGGTACTCATGGTCTTTGTGTTAGTTTTGATGCTGGATTGGTGCTAGTAAACTATACTCAGATTTTCAATAAGTTTTTTGTCTTTGATGATTTTTATCTAGTCCAGATATATTTTTGTACCGTTACTATTTCTGAGAACTGTATGCCATCATATTGAATATATTATGAAAATAAGTATTTTTATATTAACTATGTGCTTTCCATGTGATGCAAAATGAATCCTAGTGGGTGTCATTTTCCTAGTGTATATGTCGTTATTTCACAGGTTCTTTTTTTTTCTCATGCCGAAGGCATTGCAATTTCCACCAAAGGTTGACTCAAAATATCTCTAGTAAAGTGTGTTACCTGATTTGGTAGAGAATTTATACTTTTGAAATTTTTCAATAAGATATGACCGTGTGGCCTAATGGATAAGGCGTCGGACTTCGGATCCGAAGATTGCAGGTTCGAGTCCTGTCACGGTCGATGACCACAAGTTTTTCCTAACGCTCGTGCACACTTGTCAGTCAGAAAGCTGAGCAAGGTATGGGCGCAGTGTTCCTGTGGCAGAAATCCTATTGGAAGTTTTAAAAGCCATACGAAATTATTTTAAGGTTATTGTATTAGATGAACTATTTGCAGTTTAGTTTTGTACTACTATAACCGTGTGAGAGAGTTAGCGGACAAATGGTTGAAATTGTGTTGGTAAACCTACTGCATGGGTTCGAATCCGCATATTCAAATACTTTTTTTGCAAAGAGTATATCACTTGTTCGACGAAATAGGAGATTTAACCATTTAAATCCTGAGCGGCTCCGATGGTCATGATCACCTTAAATCTAATCCATATTTGCTCATATCCAGGGCAAATAGAAGGCATGAGAGAACAACGTGTGATGACTGAGAAGGTTGTACAGTTACAGATTTTGACTGTTGATGGACTCGTGGTATGGCAACACTGCCTCTACTGAACGTGCTCCCTGATGATCTTGATTTCTTATCATTTCCTACTAAGGCAAGTTAGGGAAGAGACTGGTTGAAGAAAGGAATTGAACAGTAAAAGGAGATAGTATTTTAGCGTAAAAACTTGCGTCACAGGTTTGTGGAAGTGAGTCGACTTCTGGTGGGAGGATGATGTTGGCTAGGCTTGGCACCCCCCTCCCTGTACACCGTTAACCTTGACTGACTCCATACTTCACTTGAGATAACAGGGAGGTCATTAGGATTATCTTATTCCTCATTCTATGCACTGTCTGGAAGGCAGCGCTATGTTAGGGCTCCATAACCCAATAGCCTGAGGCTCTTCTTGGTTCTCGAGTCCCGTGTTATGTTCTCTGTCTGTTTTGCGTGAGACCTTCGATAGAGGGTAAAAGGATTAGTAACGTTACTCTGATTATGAATGTAAAACCGTTTAAGGGGCCAGATGTGTATTTAGATTTTTGAGGACTTTTCTTGAATTTCAGAGTTTGCACTTTTTTAGACTTCGTTTTTGTTTAGTAGCATAACAGCTTACCTTCGCCATCTTCCTCTACATATTTCCCTCACAGCCTTCCTGCTCCAACCTATTATATTTTTCCAATTTTTATCGCTCCAGCACCTAACGCTATCTATCCTGAGTGGGAAATGCGTGGATTATTGGAAGGTGTGTATGAGGCACAGTCATCGTGTGTCAGTTTTACCTTTTAAAGGCTTATTGCTTTGTGACGAAAGTGGAAGGCGTGAGGGAAGGGGTACACCTGGGAGACTGAGCGGAGGCCTGGGGGGGGTATTAAGGCCTGAACATTAAGAAAGGTTGAAGGTGTTTATGGGATAGGATGACTGTGGTGTATGACGGTAGACGTTTTATCAGAGGTGTTAGCTAGGACTTATCAAGCAGTCGAAGTAAACCATGGAGGATTCCTTGTTTGTGGATGGTAGGCGCTGGTTGCGGTACATATATGACAGCTTGATATTGAATATTTGCAAATAAGGCTCTTGTTTTCCTTGCTAAGTTGGGCGGTTAGGTATATTATTATTATTATTATTATTATTATTATTGTTATTATTATTATTATTATTATTATTATTATTGTTATTGTTATTATTAATTAATGTTATCGTCATTACAAAAAGCTGCTTTATTTTTTCTGCTCCCCTTTACCGCCTAAAAGGTTGCAGAGTGGATTCAGGGGTGTGGGAACTGGGCCACTTTGGATACATGATAGAATGAATTAGTAGATGAGTGAAGTATTTACAAGAGTCAAGGTCAGGAGACTTGCCAGGCATCTGGGGCAATTCCATCATAATGGATGAGATGTTTACATTCACCTTGTAATTCCAAGTGGGAAATTTTTACTGGTTCATTTAGTTTACAACAATGTGGTATATAATGTTGCAGGGCCTGAGAATAACACTGAGGGTTAAGTGTGCATCTTAGCCAGATATCAGCTTGGGGAACCTACTTCATAGTCTGAGTCTGGCCACAAGAACACTGAGGGTGTTTCATGAGCCTCGTGTGGGGCTGTATCCGGTGTACTTCTAGCCCGTCCACACACACCTTTAACATGAGAAGTTAAATCTGTCAGTAAACAGTGCTGAATGGAGGAGAGAGAGACTGTACAGAAATAAGCAATAGCTAGGAACATGTTTATCAATATAAAAATAAAATGGGTATATTGATGACTGAAGAAGGGAGTAAATGTGTTGCTGAACGTGGGGATGTAAGGATTCTCGAGAAACAGATCTTACTAAGTTGGCAAGGTGTATGGTAGGAGGGTAATAGATCGTGTGAAGTGAATTAGTGAGAACCATTTGGTGAGCAACAGTGTGGGTTTGGGAAGAAAAGAGGATGTGTTGATCGGATATTTGCTCTGCGTGATGAAGAACTGGAAGTCATGGGTGATTGTGGAAGTTTTTGAAGTAAAGTTTAGTCAAGAGGGCAGCGGGAAAGCTGCAGTTGAATTTCATGCAAGAGAAGAATTAGGCCTGAACTGAGAAGTGTAGTGAATGTATGGATGTAAGTGTAGAGTGTGCCAGAAACTTGCATTTACGTCAGATGTATATTGGTTAACAAAAAAGGAAGTAAAACACCAGCAATAGAGATAGATGCAGTGATGAGAAGAGATAGACTGATGATGGAAGATGTGAAGAAGTCATTAAAAGGACGCATGGGTGAAGGCATTTTAGGATGGTCTTGTCTTTTAGAGCGTATTTTGATGATAGGTATGTCAAGCACAGTAGAAGGCACAAGGAGACGTAGACCCTGGATGGGATGGAAGCGAAATAAGTGATTACTGCGACATACTGCAGATGAACATGAATGAATGCAGGATGGAGGGGAAGCATATTATGTATGGAGATGGCATGAATGGAGAAAAGGGTCTCGGTTGAATCAACTTAAGTGTGTGTATAGTGAGGAATATAGCATCACATTTGTAAGTATGGCACGCAATGCGTCACTTTAACAGTGGACTAGGGTTAAGGTTGAGTGGACTAGGGTTAAGGGTGTGTGTGAGTAATGTAGGGAAGCTGTATACGCTTACCACGACAGGGGATTAGGATTGTAATAATGACAGTAGATAGGTAGGTAGACAGACTTCATGCATGATATTATGCTGGCAGGTAGATCAGTAAGTGTCAGTTTTTATTCATTTTTACTGAGAAGACTTGCTGTCTATTAGACTAACGAAATTCACCCAGTGTCAGCAAGAAGAACATTGCAGGTGCAGGTGCATCAACTATGTTTGCCTCTAGCTGTGTCCCTGTATTGTGCCTACTCTCCGTTGTATGCTTGCCTCCACCTTCCCCCAGCTATGCCCATTATTATGCCTAGTGTGCGCTGTGTGCTTCCTTCTAGCTGACCACATTCGTTGGCCTTCACCCAGATCTGCATTGAAACACTTTCTCTTTGTATATTTAAGCAAGGTAAAATCTCATGTCATCAATAATTAAAGCTGTTCGAGGTGTTTTGGGGTGAGTTTTTAAGTTTCAGTCATAGGAGTAAATTACACGTTAATATAGAACCGAATTATATTCAGCTATATCTGTAGAGGCATGGG
Organism: Panulirus ornatus; assembly: GCF_036320965.1. Lineage (NCBI taxonomy): Eukaryota > Metazoa > Arthropoda > Malacostraca > Decapoda > Palinuridae > Panulirus > Panulirus ornatus. The sequence goes on along the minus strand of NC_092231.1, from coordinate 17,309,052 downwards.
TTTTATGTAATACATGGCTGATGTTAAGGTGTGAGGCCAACATATGAAGCGATCCACAGGTGATTGTGACACCTGTTACGTTTGTGAGGTGCTGCTGACACGGGCATGCTACTGTCAGGTTGAGGGCAGTATAATGCTCTCCATTGTCTTTGAGATAGTAACACATTTCAAGACAGTGAGTCTTACAAACTGTTCAGCTGTGAGGATGGTAGGTCGATAGACTTTATTGGGAATTTCATTTACGAGCAAGTGATAGATGCGACATAAAGTAAAACCAACACATCATATTGTTGAATTCGGAGGAGAGGACAGTCCAAATACATCCAGTGTATCCGTGTAGGAGTTGGAAGCAAGGTGGGACCTGACCAGGCAGGAGCCGTGAGTACCACACAACAAAGGCACATCCAACACCTGTACCATCCTCGCACTTATCAGTATACAGTTCATTTACCATACATTTACCGGATTTCTTCTCAGGACAAGTGAGGGACAGATATATATGAAAATCAATGCGTTGGTTGTCGTCAACCAGGGGGTGTAGCTCAGTGGTAGAGCATTCGACTGCAGATCGAGAGGTCCCCGGTTCAATCCCGGGCGCCCCCTGCCTAGAATTTTTTGTTTTAATTGTGACGTTTGTGTGCGACTCGATGTCTCTCCACATGTGGGAATGTTGAAAGCCGGGAAGTCAGTACATTACTGGTTCACTGCAGTGGTATTGGACGAGAGGTGTGTGTAACTTATTCACAGCAGTGGTTTTGGGAGAGAGGTGTGTTTAACATTGATTCGCCGCAGTGGTATTGGACGGGAGGTGTCTCTTGTACCAGTTCACTGCATTGGTATTCGGCGGGAAGTGTCTGTTGTACTAGTTGACCTCGGTGATATTGTATGTGTGTGTTGTACTAGTTCACTTCAGTATCTGGTCAATTTCACGCTAACTTCCCCACCTCTTGTTCAAGATTACATGGATTTTGGAAATTCAGCTCCTCTCTCACTCCCGAGATTCCAGTGCCCTTTGGTACATTACCGTTTAGATATGCAAAATGATGTCTCGATATGGACAATGAACATGACAACTTTTGAAGCTAGTTTGACTTTAAATGTAACATCATCAACTTGAGGATTTTAATTCATTAAACCTGTGAGGTCAGCAAATTTTTCCGTATCCTCTGGATAATTTTCTTCTTAAATGTTGCACTGCGACATACTTTGAGCTCTACACATCTTGTTTGTATATATATATATATATATATATATATATATATATATATATATATATATATATATATATATATATATATATATATTTTGCGAAGTCTGTTAACACCAAAATGTATACACACATATATGTATACATTCTTGTTGATGGGCTAGTGCGAGAGAGAGGAAGGGGAAAGGGAGGGTGAAGGCCTGGCTCATTTTTTTTTACCACGTTGAAGGCTTCAGTCACGTTTCTATAATTAACCAGTATGCCATTTTTTGTTTCCATTGTGAAGATGGAGAGAATCGAGTGTGTGGTTTTGGGTGTATGCTGTCAGGTATGGGAGGAGGGATACCTGCTTCAGGCTCTTTTAAAATGGTGAAAATTCAGGGTCTCTGTCTTTAAAGGGTTGAGCCAAGGAGAAAACTCCTGGCAGCGGTGGGATTCGAACCCACGCCTCCGAAGAGACTGGTGCCTTAAACCAGCGCCTTAGACCGCTCGGCCACGCTACCTCATGAGCACGAGCGGCGCCAGGGCGTTTGGGATTCGAACTAATGACGACCCGCTGGTCCGCATGAACCTTTTGCTCTCGCCCTTGTAGCAGTGTTTATTGGACCAAGGTTGATATTAGGTCAGATTTGCATTTGTTTGTAGTTTATGCAGAACAAAGATGAATTATCCAATAGAATCTTAATGTTAAAATATTTTAAAGAAATATCTCATTACTTAAGATGTTAGTTGAGGGTTTCCTGATGACACAAGTCCCAGCAGCCCAGCTTGTGGGTGTGGAGCAGATCACTTGTTATTATCGCTAGGACAGAACTGTTGCTCCAGCGTTGTACTGGATGAATTTATTTTGGGGTGTGGAGTGTGCACTGTGCCGCGCTTCTCCTCCTGTGTGCGTGTGTGTGTTATTCAAGGGTTGTGTTAAAGGCTACGTCGTTCTCGAGGTGCTCATAATTTCCTTTTTCTTCGTCAAGTATCTGTGGCCTTGAGTTAAATCATCAGGTTTCCTTGGTCGCTCAGGTGTATTTTATAAGCTAGTGTTGGACTGGGCTTATGGGACAACATGTATGTTCCCACCACTAAAACTTCCACTTTAACCTCATAAGGAGATGTGGATAACATGGTAAGGTCGGTCTATATGATGCTGAGCCGTACTGCAACTTTCTGTATATACATTGGCTGCCACCAGTTGGTCGTCAGATCCTGAATGCGTAAAAATGTATATGTAGTATATACATGAGGCTGCCATCATAACTTCCTAATTACTGGAAATCACTTTCAATTTTTGTAATAAATTGGTGAAAAAAAATCTCAGAAACTATGGGTAGTTTACTGAAAAGAAGTAAAAGTAAGGGAGCTCATAATAGGTATGAGTCATTACCCAGAGGTGAAATGAAAAAGACTGAAAACATCTTAAAGGCAACAGCAAAGGATGTGGTGAATTCCATAACAGTAGAATTCCACGACATCTAGACTAATATTATCTGTCTGGAGGTTACCAGTAACGCTATGAGAATGAAGAATAAAACTTTATTTCCGTCACCAAATGTTTCACTTACAGGAATCAGTCTCTTATTCGCTTTATTAAGTGTCGTCAGTTGTTGGGTTAGTAGAAGGCAGGCAGCTTCTGCTTTCTCAATCAGGCCCAACGTTACAAAACTTTACTATCTTCACAGTCCTTATAGTTTAATACAGCTGCATGGCATTACTGAATACATTATTGAGAATCACGCTTGGTTATGTAATATCTTGATTTATATAAAGAAAATTAAGGTATCGTTAACTAAAGGTAAATTGATACATGAGTTACAGGAGTAGGTTGGATGAGGAGGAGGGTGAAATGAAGTTGGCTTGGTTCCCGTGACTCGGGAAATGATGAAAGACTTCCACAGGTGAGGTGAATGGATACCGGGTCTCTTGGAGCTTCTGCAGAAGAGGGGGGAGGCATTGTTGAGGTCCCGAATCAGTGGGCGGCTTTTGTTTGTGCTGCAGGCAGCAGGTTCCACGTTTCAAGTTGTCTCGAGACTGACGGTAGCGATATCTCTCGTGAGTCTTAGTACTTGGGATGAGTCACTACAGGACCCTTCAGGAGATAGGTAACTCAGGAGTCACATTGTGGATGTTCTCAAACAGTGTGCGTGTCTTTTTGTTTGAGCCAGTGGACTGCTTCACTGTTCGACCGCTCTAATCCGTGGATATAAATGAGGATAGATACATTTGCCAAGCCAAACACGCTCGTTGTGTGGGAGTGGTCACCAAAGTCCATTACAGTGGGAAAATTGAACAGGATTATTCATTGGTGGAAGGGCAGATGCGAGCGACTTCCTGTTGTGAAGGATGAAACTGTCTACTTGCTAGCCGATGACTTGAATGATAACCTCAGGTTGCATGACATCACAAATACGTGGACAAGATTCTCCATGGTCACCCTCACTACATCTGGGAGACGGAGTTTAGCAGACCAGTTTCTATGTGAAAAAAATATTCATATAATGCTATGGACTTATTTAATGCTGCCCATGGGAGTGAGCTATTTGATCTGTAATATGTCAATGGCAGGGACATGGGCCCCGTGTTCCCGTAGGGAGTTGGACCTACTTGAACACAGATGAAACATAATTTCCCTTTCAGTAGATAAATCCTTTGTGACCATTGATCCTGTAACACACGTTTTGCTATTTCATGGCGGGCAACAGTCCCTGACTTGGAGCTGTCAGGCAGGTGAGCCCTTCAGAGGAGAGAGAGAGAGAGAGAGAGAACTACCAGGATAGGTGTATGCAAGTAAAAGATGATGAGTGTTTCACGTTGGCTTAGTTTGGTGATACGAGGCGAGACTCCGTAGTCCTGACACGGAGGGTGTAAAATGGTTCCGGGCATCAGTAAGACCGTCACTTCGAAGTCAACAGGGTAGTGTTACTTCCCTGGGCGGCTGCCGTCTACAACCTACTGACGCATAGGGTGTAAGATGGTTCCGAGAGTCACTTCCCTGGCCGGCTACTGTGTGCCACCTCCTGACAAGTTGGGTCTAAGATGATTCTATAGTCGTACAAAAAAATGATTATAATTCTAGTTTTTGTTGTAAGAATATTTGCTCATTTTTTCAATGTGATGAAACCATTATGCACAGTCAGAATATTACTGAACATCCCAACTGGTTGATAGGATTTATATCCCATGTCTATAATCCTACGTTTTTCTCTTCTATATCGTTCATCACAGGAATACCGCCTAAATATTTATGACATATCAGTGATATATATATAGAACGTTGTCCATATCCTTCAGGTTACTTAGTTCACCAGCTTCTGTCACGTTGGTAATGTATGTCGAGTGTACGGCCACCAGCTGCACACCAGACTTGGCCTTCATCATACACTTCAGGCTTCCTGCAACCAGAGGCAATGGCAAAGTAAATATGAAGCGACAGTTCAGGAGTAAAAAAAAAAAAAAAAAAGAATGAGTCGTGCTTGCCGTGACCAGGATTCGAACCTGGGTTATTGCGGCCACAACGCAATGTACTAACCACTATACGATCACGGCCACTGGACGACTGGAGTTATGTGCACATACTTTCGTAGATTTCTATACATAGATTATAACACACACACACACACACACACACACACACACACGTTGATAGAATTGGGCGGGAATCGGTATGAGAACAGGAACCAAAGAGGAAGTCCAATTATGGCACCTAACACGGAACTGATCAGGTTCTTTGTAATATTGACTGGGAGAGGAACTTGCATTGCAAGGGTTGGGAGCAGTCCTGCAGAGGGTACTGTGAGGCCTACACTGAAGGGTTCAGTACATAGGTACCTCTGACGATCAGCAGAGGAGGAGTAGGATCAAATTGGAAAGAGATTGGTTCAACGAGAAATGACATAGCATGAGAGTTCAGGCATGTATTAAAGACACCGCAGCCAGCCAGCTTGTGGAAGACAAAGGAAAGCAAGGAGGGAGGGAGGAGCAGAGACATTTAAAAAAAAAAAAAGAATGTAGAAAAGGTAAAAGACAATCCAAAACTTTTACAATACTTCATCAGGAAGAAACTCTTTGAAGAGCAACTAATCAGGATAATAACTCATGAGGATGACGAGGAAATATGTGAGGAGTTGAATGACAAGTTCACAGGTGTTTTCACTGTGGAGGACAATAACCCAGCAGCATTACTATTATTGATCGACAGAAACGACAGAATTAGACTATTACAAGAACTTGACCCATAGAAATCGTTTGGTCCCGATGAAGCCTACCCGTATGTTCTTAGATAATGTATGGAGGTTCTTGTTAGACCACTAGAAATGTTGTTCAGTATGTCATTAGTAGGTGTAGTTCCGAGAATGTAAAGGGCAGATGTTGTGCCAGTGTTTCGGAAAGGGAACCGGGGAAACTGCACTGAATTAGAGGCCAGTCTCTCTTATCAGGTGTGATATGTAAAGCATTAGGAAAGATAATCTAAAAGCAAAGGAATGACTACTTGAGAAAGATTTTTTTTTGAGACCACGGTTGTTTTTTCTAGGTCATTTGTAAGCAATCAATCTTCTAGTCTTCTGTGACAGAGCGAACTCCACCTGAGATCAGAGAAAAGGTTGGATAGACTTTGCGTTCGTAGACGGCGAGAAAGCCTTTGACACTGTTCCTCATCGATAGTGAATAGAAAATGTAGACCTACAAGCAGGAATGAAGGATGGATTCCATCACTGGAGAGAAGACTACCTTATTGGATGATAGCAAAGAACATAGGTAAGAGGTGCATCCTGGAAGTGGGTTGGGGTTACAATTGGCGTGGTACAGAGCTCATTCTTGGGCCCACTGGTACCCTTGGTGTCGGTAAATGACTTTGTCTGATGGACTGGAATTATATCTAGACATGTTTACGGGCGGCACCGGGGTCACGAGAGGAATCAAGAATGATGATGATTGCACCATCTTACAAATGGGCGGATAAGTGGGTGATGAGATTTGAGTCTTTAAGAAAATGCGAGGTGATCAGGATGAGACAAAAGTAAAGGCGACTTGGGTATGATTCTTGCCTTGTCCGGAAATAGATTACAGGAATCTGCATGTGAGAGAGAGTCGAGTCGGCATTGTATCTGACTTATCGTCAGAAATACACATGAGGAGAATCATGCAAAAGGGAAACTGTCAGCTGGAAAGTGTTAGAATCGCATACAAATATCTGGACCAGGACGTGTTCATAAAATTGCTTGCCTCATATATCAAACCATAACTAGATTATGCCTCGCAACTCAGGTCATTGCGTCTAGTAAAGCACAAAGATTTGATTGAAAGGGGACAGAGAAGAGCAGCTAAATTGATAGGTGAATTGATGGAAATGAGCCACACTGAGATGCTGAGGGTTAGAGAGCTGTTCACATTTGGGGAGAGAGAGAGAGAGAGAGAGAGAGAGAATGATGATGGTGATAGTGGACAGTGCTTCGAGTAATGCAGCACTACAGTAACCAGAGGCCTTGACAGAAAGCTGGCTGTAGTCTTAATGTGGTGGATGGTTGGAGCAAACCGATCAAGGAGACCGTGAATGCTGGCACCTGATGGCTGTATGAATACCCCCCCCCCCCCCCCACACACACACACACACACACACACACACACACACACACACACACACCCACACACACACACACACACACTTGGGCTTCGCTGCCGAGATGCTAACATAACAGATTCCACACAAGTGGCGGCCGTTGGAGAACTTCTGTGTCTATAAAAATGCGCCATTGAACTATATTCGGGGCCTCATAGTGTAATGGTAAGCGTTACTGACCATGCGTCAGTACGGGCCAGTCCGGGGCCGGACCTGCATGGGTCTGAATCCTGGTTGTGGTAGTCAAATCAAATGCCTTATTTAATCACGTTAAAAACTATGATCATTGTATTGACTGGAGTAATGCCATCTCAGTTATTAACCCCAGTACCACGAGAAATATCATTGAATCTTTTATTAAATACACAAAGAAATATAACCTTAATATAAGTGAAGGTCTATACAGATTGGATAACTTGATTGTTGATAAAATTTGTAAACAATTCCCTTTCTTGGCGACTAATAAGTTTGTGATACGCTTATCTGTCTTGAACAATCGCACGTTTGCCAAATGGCGTCATAGCTACGTCTCTTCGTTGTATATCAACTGACATATTTCTCTCTTGTGTCTCCCCTGATGATGTGATTATTACACGAAAGTGCACTTCGGAACTTATCGTGTTTCGTTTCCCCGTGGACTCAGGAATATATATGAGTCAGGTCATAGTTATTGAGAAAGACATGAGAAGGTGTTCCAAAGCTTCGACGTGTAGGGAAAGAAGCAGGTATCAAAACGGCCCACCCTTGAGTTGCCGATGTCCTCAATAATTGTATGACGCAGCGTCCTAGCTACGTCTCTTCGTTGTATATCAACTGACTTATATTTCTCTCTTGTGTCTCCCCTGACAAGATTATTACACGAAAGTGCACTTGGGAACTTATCGTGTTTCATTTTCCCCATGGACTCATAGGAATATACTTGATCACGCGCAAAATTGTGATCCTTTCCTATATATATATATATATATATATATATATATATATATATATATATATATATATATATATATATATAATCCTTCCGGAGAAGTCCGCTGAATTTTGAGTAGGAAGCTTTTCCTGTTCGCACTTTCCGATAGAATTTCCATAGCAGTATAGTGTTTCCATACTGCACGGGTCGGGAGGTACTGCCTTCTGCTTTGCTATCCTCTTTTTTACCACAGAGATTATGCAGCGGACAACCTTGCCATGGACCCCCTTCCCATATACGTGTGTTGTGTGTTACACCTTCGTTTAGGGGAGAGCTTATATCCCCCTCTCCCCAACACACACCGTGCACACCAACCGTCACCCGCTGGATTACGGTAGGATAAGCTTACACTGTTGCAGCCATGGAAAATATCGGCCTGTTGGTCTAGGGGTATGATTCTCGCTTAGGGTGCGAGAGGTCCCGGGTTCAACTCCCGGACAGGCCCAATTGTTATATTCTTATCCGCTCATTTGACTGAACAGTTAGAAAGACTTTAGTCGTTTCATCTGGACGAGGTCCATCCATGGAGATGCGTTAGTGGTATAGCATGTTATTAACTACATCAGAACCAGCATGTACAGTGCGGTGCTCTGTATACTTTTTAGGCGGCTTCTGTTATTTATGATTTATTTCACTGAGGAAATTCGTTGCATCCTGGATTTGAAATGATATAAAAGCTATAATATAAATGTATTAAAACATGTGATATCATATGGCCTGTTGGTCTAGGGGTATGATTCCTGCTTTGGGTGCAGGAGGTCCCGGGTTCAAATCCCGGACAGGCCCATTCCAATTTTGTTGGAATTGTTTGTTCAGGCTTCCATAATCAGCTGCATATATCATTTACCGTCATTTGATATCATTTGATTTTTTATATGTTTGCAAAGACACACGGGCAACTGAATGCCCTAATCAAAGCCTTCTCTGTCTCATATATATATATATATATATATATATATATATATATATATATATATATATATATATATATATATATATATACTTTAGCCTAAGCTAGGTACCTATTTTATCGACCTACCCCTATGGGAGGATAAACAGCTGGGTTGACTATGAACAGATTGCCTTATCTTATCAAACACACTTACATCAAACACACTTATATTGAACGATAGTAAAAGAAACTCTCTGTTTACAGTCTGTTTTTCTTCGCAGATACGACCATAATGAAGAGTGACATGGGAGGGTGTGTCAGCTCATGTGACCGCGGGTCGATCCCTCTGTAAGAAGACCTTTCGCACTTGGCCTAGCTTGACTCACCACTAATCCTGATAACTGGTGAGTTTATAACCTCATGATGGCACACTAGATATGATGGAGTCTACAGCGACAACACAAGATATATTATCATAAATATGAACCACCAGATTAGACATATTAGCCATATTAGCCACCCACCATGATCTTAGTTCACACACACACCGACCACTTCACACGTAGGATGTTGGCCATCACGCTCCACCTCGGACTTGCATGATCTTACCCCTCGGTCACCACCTGAGGACTATTGATAGTAACCTTCATCCATCACTGGTAATGTCACCTACAGTCAAACAGTGAGAGCTTTGCCTTACAGTTGTACTCCACTGCAGGTCTTAAATAGTCACCGTTGTCATTCTGTTAGTGGATGATGACTGATTTTTTTTTTTCTGCGTGAAAACAACAAGGTCTAAAGATAATGTTTTCAGAAAGCAGTCGTTATATTGGTTGGCACATCTCGGGTACTAGGGGGGGGGGCGTCTTTAAATGATTGACACGGTCACACCTGAGCTGAGACGTCTCTCTCTCTCTCTGAACACTAAGCTAACATTACAAGTGAAATCGTAACTAGGAAGTTTATGCTCAAACAAATTCTCATCATATATGTACGTACCAGTTTTGAAGAAAAAAAAATCTTGGTTATTGAAGAAAATAAACCGAATTTGCAATATTTGGAAGATTTTTTATTTCGTTTCATTTGTCGTTCTGGTAATGATCGTGATTGTGTTAATTTCAGGAGTAAGACTGCTGCATGACCTTTGTGTATGACAGCATGACCTTTGACTTAACCTTTCAGGATCAGGTTAAAGGCCACCATTAAACCCTTCAGGATCATTTCAAAGGCCAGCGTTACTGTTATCAGTATTGGGTATTGGAATTGCAGTTTGGCGCTCCCAAAGGCTGAAGATTTCTTCTTATCTCTAGGTTCGTGTCATTCCTCTGCAACTGAGGTGTTGGGAGGGATGGGTGATGTGCCTGGCCGGTTCGTGCTTGGAGTCCACCACTGTCTCATCGTCCCATGTCTCCGTCCCATATCTATAATAATCCCGTCTCCCAGGATGACGGAGTCCCAACAGGTGTTATCATGCCGACACCAGTATGACATACCGCTATATATATAAACTCAATATTAGTGTTTTAAAGATTATTTATTGTGCATATGTATTCTCGACGAGGTGGCCGAGTGGTTAAGGCGTTGGACTGCTAATCCAATAGGGTCTCCCTGCGTGGGTTCGAATCCCATCCTCGTCGGATGTTAGTTTTCCGGAAACTTAGCGAATGGTCGTGTATACAGGGGAGCACAGGTTTTCAGAACCTTTTAGGCTTAAGCAAGTTTTTGCTCTTTGTTATTGCTGTTTTTTTTTTGTTGTTGTTGAGGAATATGGCTGGGATTCCGTCTGATGGTCGAGGCGATCAATCACTTTATATCTTCTTCTGGTATTCCAGTATCTAGGAGCGCGGTGTCTTTTCATTGGTGTGACTTCATCTTCGAACTACCTGTTACATTTTGAGCTGATTACGCTGATTTATATTATTCGGTCAGTGTCCTGCTTATTTCCATGGAGTCATTATCGTATTAATCATCCCCTGAGAATGGTCCAATATATATATATATATATATATATATATATATATATATATATATATATATATATATATGTATGTATATATATATATAAAGTTTATGTATGTATGGATTTCTCTCCACGTTCTGTGTGTGTTTTACCTCATTCATGCTACGGGATTTCAGTATATCCACGTCTGCATTGTGTCTCATCAAATTCTCTTGTTCTTGTTTCTTTCGTTGTTAACCCTTTTTCTCTCGCCTTTCCTCTATACGACGACAGTTTTCTGTTCTTACTACACAAGTAATTTCTATTTTGTACAGTTTTTTTTTCCCTATGGTAGCTGGTCAGTTATGATTTGGCCCTAATATCTCACAGTTTAATAGAGCGCCGAAGAAAGATGATTGACTAGCGGTGTCGTAATGCAAACAACATAAGATTTTAGCTTTGTTGTTGGAGGTCTATTGTGGTGAACACGTACATGTATGTGTGCCGTCACACACACACACACACACACACACACAAGTACACATTTATCAAGTTGGCCCAAGTTCCTGTCATATTTGCTTGCGTTGTATGTGGGTTCTGTCATCCACGTTATATACCACAGTTCGTGTCACCCTCCCACCGGTGTATGATCCACGTCATACACCACAGTTCCTGTCACCATCCTTTTCAGAACAACTGCATTGTTTTAGATGGTAGGATAACGGGTGGAGTACAGTTGTTCTGGACTTGGCAGTAAACGGGGTGACATTATCATGGTGAATGGTGTGGTGAAAAGCGTGGAGAATGCGAAAGCCTAGCGTGACACGAAGAGTGACAACGTGGCAACAGTGGATGGGAATGTAGGTGAATATCTTGAGAAAGGCCGCGCCTTTAACTGTTGATTGGTTTCTTATCCTGTTTGACGTTTTATGGCCTACGACCGGTAGAATCCAATGCCTTTTAGAGGCACATGGGACAAGAGTGAATGCTCGAAATGCGGACGGCTAGGTTTGTCAGGATACAGGTACTATCGCTGGAGGTGCCATAGGTGTCAGAATGAACAATACAACGTTGCCCTGTTGGTTGGGCACTGTTGTTGCATCGGTAGGGTTGGTAAGCCTGGGTAGGAGTAGGTAGGTGCCTCAACTGCTGATAAACTTCGTAGTTTATGTTTATAGTCATCGACATACATATATATACTTACACTTTGCATTATAGTCCAGCCTGTGTGGTAGCAATGAAACCACCATACGTAGCATATCAGATGCTCTCTTATGTGAACGCATTATCAACGACTGGATAAAGTTACCATGTTGGTAGTAACCCCAAACTCTGTTGATTATACTAAGTAGTAACCGAACATTGTGTAGTAATATTCTAGCTTGTAATATAACAGACACCCAGGATAACAAAACTGTTCAGGATATTTCAATAATGTATTCGTAACGATGCCATTGATCATTAAACGTGGTAGCCCTTGACAGTCACAGGCTTCCATGCCTCGGCAGCGGGAGTACGCCCTTACCATTAAGACTGTTTGTGTTTCACGTGAAGCCGTGTGACACTTCTGAGTTGATGTCGACACAACAATGTCATGAACATCTCATTCACCATGGTGAAGAGACACAGTATGCGTGCAGTGATTATTGCCCTTTACAGTGATGGTTATAGTAAGGCAGAAATTGCAGGTCGTGTTGGCGTGACCTACATTGCTGTGGCATTGTGGATTCGTCGATATCAAGACACTGGTAGCACGGACGACCAGCATCGTAGTGGTCGCCCACATTGCACAATACCAGAACAACACCAGGTTCTCAGTACAGTACTATAGTGAAGCGCAAGGAAACAGATGAAAGAATGGCCCAACCCACCTATATACACATGTATATACATACACGTCCACACACGCAAATATACATACCTATACATCTCAATATACACATATATATATACACACACACAGACATATACATATATACACATGTACATAATTCATACTGTCTGCCTTTATTTATTCCCATCGCCACCCCGCCACACATGAAATAACAAACCCCTCCCCCCTCATGTGTGCGAGGTAGCGCTAGGAAAAGACAACAAAGGCCCCATTCGTTCACACTCAGTCTCTATCTGTCATGTAATAATGCACCGAAACCACAGCTTCCTTTCCACATCCAGGCCCCACAGAACTTTCCATGGTTTACCCCAGACGCTTCACATGCCCTGGTTCAATCCATGGACAGCACGTCAACCATGGTATACCACATCGTTCCAATTCACTTTATTCCTTGCCCTCCTTTCACCCTCCTGCATGTTCAGGCCCCGATCACAAAATCTTTTTCACTCCATCTTTCCCCCTCCAATTTGGTCTCCCACTTCTCGTTCCCTCCACCTCTGACATACATATCCTCTTAGTCAATCTTTCCTCACTCATTCTCTCCATGTGAATATACTGATTGTACTCTGTCATATATATACTGTGTATAAGTATTCATGGTAATGTGGCCCTCTTCGATCCATGGTGCAAGCTACTGGAGGTGCAATCCGCGACCGACCGTTTCTTGGTAAAGCTTCCACTTGGTGTACGATGCAGCCATCAAACTGTCCGCAGCAGACACCACAGCATGGGAAGTGCGCGGGCGGAGACCTGCCCTGAAACCTAGGCTTACCCACATAAGTATGGAGCAGAGGATGGCATACCTTCTGGAATATGCTGACAAACCGGTTTGTTTGTGGCAGCAGGTTGTTTGTTATCTGTGGTGAGAAAACATTCTTTACCGATGCCCCTGAAGCAGCAGGTTAGGTTTGGCGACGACCAAGCAGTAGGTGTCTGTCAACACATCCTCTGTCTGTAACCAAATTATATTATAACTTTGAAAAATGATGCAACGTGCGTATTCGAGGTGATAGGCGTATACTACCCCCATAATGTAATATATTACGTTATCAGCACAGTATCATGTTTATCAGTCACAATACGAATTACTATGGTAGTTTTACCTTTGCGTTATCGCAATCTAACGGGATTATGTATATATTTCCTTTGTTTTTGCTGCCTTATACTGTTTTGATATTCCTTCAACATCCATCTTTAGTCATCAGATTTTGATTTATCCAAGTATAATATAGTTTGCTGTGTCACACGTTATTCGGCGTTTGTCCTTAGATCGAATACCGTTGCCGACCGCTTTATAAGTTATTAATTTCGGATTCGACGTCCATCATGTTGTGGGTACTGGGAGGAGTGGACTTGCAATTTCAAGGTTGTTGGGGAGCTGGTAGATGTGGGTCCGGGTCGTTCCATGGGTGGAAGTATGTTGGAGTGTTGGAAGAGAGTACGTTAACCTCTGTGGGGGCAATGCTCTACCCTGTGGGCCAGGACCATTTTACTTCCTCCATAACAACAGCCCCATCCAGACTTGTCGGGCTGTTAAGGCGTGGCTCGAGCAACACCTGCGAATGATAGTGTTGCCACACCCTTCTAAATCCCCTGACTTGAACCATATCGAACATATCTGGGCTGTCATGAATAAAGACTTCCCACACAGCTGCCATCGTAGCCGCGCTACGGTCAGCAGTAACGCCTTGCAGACATGGCAATACCTTCTTGTTCAGGGGGAAAACTGCTGACATCAGAGTTGGTGGCAGTGTTCTAGACGCGGGAGGTGGTTATGCAATAAATGTGAGATGCCATTACTCTCTACCGTACCTATCATTATATTAACGTTTTGATACCTGATAAATGTAGGAGTTCCAAATGCTGCTTAAGGGTATACAGTCAGCATATCTATTTACTCGCTGTTGATGTTGCGCAAAGGAACATTTAAGCATTAACATGCACATATTGTTTACTGTATGTCTCTAACATGGATGATGTGTTTACACTGATGGTCCCAGTTCATATAACCATATGGATATACACATGGAATATATTAATGACAAGCGGCAGGAAGTATCGTATATACTATATGGCAACCATTGTAGCATGTAGGGCTACCACCTCCATGCCTAGTCCCAAAGACTTGTATCTGATGTGTCTTATTGTATACGTGAAAAAAATTTTTCAGATACTTTTTTTAAGCGATAGTACTTGGTTAGGTGTATGGGAGAGTTATGATTGAGAGGATAGTGTTGAACAAAGGGCATCAGGTTAGTGAGGACCAGTGTGGTAGCTTCACGAGAGGTGGAAAGTGTTTGTACCAGGCATTTACTTAGTAGATTTCATGTGAAAAATGCTTGAAAAAGAGGGAAGTGTATGTGGCATTATGGGTCTCGAGAAAGTGTGATGGGGTTGACGGATAGGGGAGAAAGAAAACTTCCCACGTATTCCTTGCGTGTCGTAGAAGGCGACTAAAAGGGGAGGGAGCGGGGGGCTGGATATCCTCCCCTCTCATCATTTTCTTTTACTTTTCCAAAAGAAGGAACAGAGAAGGGAGACAGGTGAGGATATTCCCTCAAAGGCCCAGTCCTCTGTTCTTAACGCTACCTCGCTAACGCGGGAAATGGCGAATAGTTTGAAAAAAAAAGAGAAAGGTGCAAGAGGTGAAAAAAAGGGCAAATGAGAGTTGGGGTGAGAGACTATCAGTAAATTTTAGGGAGAATAAAAAGATGTTCTGGAAGGAGGTAAATAGGGTGCGTAAGACAAGGGAGCAAATGGGAACTTCAGTGAAGGGCGTAAATGGGGAGGTGATAACAAGTAGCGGTGATGTGAGAAGGAGATGGAATGAGTATTTTGAAGGTTTGTTGAATGTGTCTGATGACAGAGTGGCAGATATAGGGTGTTTTGGTCGAGGTGGTGTGCAAAGTGAGAGGGTTAGGGAAAATGATTTGGTAAACAGAGAAGAGGTAGTAAAAGCTTTGCGGAAGATGAAAGCCGGCAAGGCAGCAGGTTTGGATGGTATTGCAGTGGAATTTATTAAGAAAGGGGGTGACTGTATTGTTGACTGGTTGGTAAGGTTATTTAATGTATGTATGACTCATGGTGAGGTGCCTGAGGATTGGCGGAATGCGTGCATAGTGCCATTGTACAAAGGCAAAGGGGATAAGAGTGAGTGCTCAAATTACAGAGGTATAAGTTTGTTGAGTATTCCTGGTAAATTATATGGGAGGGTATTGATTGAGAGGGTGAAGGCATGTACAGAGCATCAGATTGGGGAAGAGCAGTGCGGTTTCAGAAGTGGTAGAGGATGTGTGGATCAGGTGTTTGCTTTGAAGAATGTATGTGAGAAATACTTAGAAAAGCAAATGGATTTGTATGTAGCATTTATGGATCTGGAGAAGGCATATGATAGAGTTGATAGAGATGCTCTGTGGAAGGTATTAAGAATATATGGTGTGGGAGGCAAGTTGTTAGAAGCAGTGAAAAGTTTTTATCGAGGATGTAAGGCATGTGTACGTGTAGGAAGAGAGGAAAGTGATTGGTTCTCAGTGAATGTAGGTTTGCGGCAGGGGTGTGTGATGTCTCCATGGTTGTTTAATTTGTTTATGGATGGGGTTGTAAGGGAGGTAAATGCAAGAGTCCTGGAAAGAGGGGCAAGTATGAAGTCTGTTGGGGATGGGAGAGCTTGGGAAGTGAGTCAGTTGTTGTTCGCTGATGATACAGCGCTGGTGGCTGATTCATGTGAGAAACTGCAGAAGCTGGTGACTGAGTTTGGTAAAGTGTGTGGAAGAAGAAAGTTAAGAGTAAATGTGAATAAGAGCAAGGTTATTAGGTACAGTGGGGGTGAGGGTCAAGTCAATTGGGAGGTGAGTTTGAATGGAGAAAAACTGGAGGAAGTGAAGTGTTTTAGATATCTGGGAGTGGATCTGTCAGCGGATGGAACCATGGAAGCGGAAGTGGATCATAGGGTGGGGGAGGGGGCGAAAATTTTGGGAGCCTTGAAAAATGTGTGGAAGTCGAGAACATTATCTCGGAAAGCAAAAATGGGTATGTTTGAGGGAATAGTGGTTCCAACAATGTTGTATGGTTGCGAGGCGTGGGCTATGGATAGAGATGTGCGCAGGAGGATGGATGTGCTGGAAATGAGATGTTTGAGGACAATGTGTGGTGTGAGGTGGTTTGATCGAGTAAGTAACGTAAGGGTAAGAGAGATGTGTGGAAATAAAAAGAGCGTGGTTGAGAGAGTAGAAGAGGGTGTTTTGAAATGGTTTGGGCACATGGAGAGAATGAGTGAGGAGAGATTGACCAAGAGGATATATGTGTCGGAGGTGGAGGGAACGAGGAGAAGAGGGAGACCAAATTGGAGGTGGAAAGATGGAGTGAAAAAGATTTTGTGTGATCGGGGCCTGAACATGCAGGAGGGTGAAAGGAGGGCAAGAAATAGAGTGAATTGGAGTCATGTGGTATACAGGGGTTGACGTGCTGTCAGTGGATTGAAGCAAGGCATGTGAAGCGTCTGGGGTAAACAATGGAAAGCTGTGTAGGTATGTATATTTGCGTGTGTGGACGTGTGTATGTACATGTGTATGGGGGGGGGGGGGTTGGGCCATTTCTTTCGTCTGTTTCCTTGCGCTACCTCGCAGACGCGGGAGACAGCGACAAAGTATAAAAAAAAAAAAAAAAAAAAAAAAAAAAATATATATATATATATATATATATATATATATATATATATATATATATATATATAGAAGTTGTTAGAAGCAGTGAAAAGTTTTTATCGAGGATGTAAGGCATGTGTACGTGTAGGAAGAGAGGAAAGTGATTGGTTCTCAGTGAATGTAGGTTTGCGGCAGGGGTGTGTGATGTCTCCATGGTTGTTTAATTTGTTTATGGATGGGGTTGTTAGGGAGGTGAATGCAAGAGTTTTGGAAAGAGGGGCAAGTATGAAGTCTGTTGGGGATGAGAGAGCTTGGGAAGTGAGTCAGTTGTTGTTCGCTGATGATACAGCGCTGGTGGCTGATTCATGTGAGAAACTGCAGAAGCAGGTGACTGAGTTTGGTAAAGTGTGTGAAAGAAGAAAGTTAAGAGTAAATGTGAATAAGAGCAAGGTTATTAGGTACAGTAGGGTTGAGGGTCAATTCAATTGGGAGGTGAGTTTGAATGGAGAAAAACTGGAGGAAGTAAAGTGTTTTAGATATCTGGGAGTGGATCTGGCAGCGGATGGAACCATGGAAGCGGAAGTGGATCATAGGGTGGGGGAGGGGGCGAAAATTCTGGGAGCCTTGAAGAATGTGTGGAAGTCGAGAACATTATCTCGGAAAGCAAAAATGGGTATGTTTGAAGGAATAGTGGTTCCAACAATGTTGTATGGTTGCGAGGCGTGGACTATGGATAGAGTTTTGCGCAGGAGGATGGATGTGCTGGATATGAGATGTTTGAGGACAATGTGTGGTGTGAGGTGGTTTGATCGAGTAAGTAACGTAAGGTAAGAGAGATGTGTGGAAATAAAAAGAGCGTGGTTGAGAGAGCAGAAGAGGGTGTTTTGAAATGGTTTGGTCACATGGAGAGAATGAGTGAGGAAAGATTGACCAAGAGGATATATGTGTCGGAGGTGGAGGGAACGAGGAGAAGAGGGAGACCAAATTGGAGGTGGAAAGATGGAGTGAAAAAGATTTTGTGTGATCGGGGCCTGAACATGCAGGAGGGTGAAAGGAGGGCAAAGAATAGAGTGAATTGGATCGATGTGGTATACCGGGGTTGACGTGCTGTCAGTGGATTGAATCAAGGCATGTGTATGGGGGTGGGTTGGGCCATTTCTTTCGTCTGTTTCCTTGCGCTACCTCGCAAACGCGGGAGACAGCGGCAAAAAAAAAAGAAAAAAAAATATATATATAATATATATATATATATATATATATATATATATATATATATATATATATATATATATATATATATATATATATTGTGTGTGTGTGTGTGTGTGTGTGTGTGTGTGTGTGTGTGTGTATGATTTAAGATGTGTGCCACTTTAATTCTACCGTTGTTAGAGGTTTAGGAATTAAAGATAAGAATGCTTGCTGCCTCTCCGTCGCGTACAGGAAAGTGAGTAGTCACAGAATGCATGACAGTCCGTCGGCCTAGTTGGGTCATTAAGGTCATTATTAAGGTGTTTTTACTGAGACCCATGTTTTATGGGCCTCCGTGGTAATCGTCAGTGACTGTTGTTGAGGGCGAGGTATGACTCAGCGGGAGTGTGATAGATGTTAGCGTTATGTTCCCGGGCTAAGCAAGCGGGAGTGCAGGCTGTGTTTGTGCTGATCTGGTACTTACTGACTCAACACTGACCTCTCTGTTTTGCGTATTGCGGTTGCCATTTGTTGTATTACCAAGGCAGTTAGTTCCGTTCACTTGGTTTATTACTCCGCTAACTCACTTTTCTACTCTCACGCTCGATACATTTTCGTTGTCTCTTTAACTGTTGCTTTCTCCCTGTAGTTTCGCACTTACACACCTCGAATATTACGTTCTTCGGCACAATCGTACAGTGGACCTGCTATGGTTACACTATGAAAGAACTTCATCGCTGTGTCACTTTTATAATTCTTTCACTATGTAGTTTTTTCCACCGCTAAGTAAACAATTATGAGCCTATCCTTAATCCGTATCTTAGATCTCACGACACGTGAGTGAGGCGTGGCATGGGCGTTGGAGCTCGTGTTATGATGTTTGAGACAAATGCCACATTGTTTTGACGCCTCGATTCTTTTTGCAAATTGCTGTTACATTTTCTTATTCGTCAAACTAAACACTTAATTCTGATAATTAAATTCATAGTATGGGCGTAGCTACAAAACGTTCATCCTGCCAAAAGGCCGTACAAAGTTGGAGAGACCGTACAACCATCATGCTTCCTCTAGTTAGACCTCTCTCTCGCTTGGATGCCACATGTTTACGCTAGGATTAACTGAGGTCAGCCTTAAGTTTATACACCACACACAACCTCTCTTATCTCCCAGCCTGTTACTGCTTGTTATATATATATATATATATATATATATATATATATATATATATATATATATATATATATATATATATATATATATCATTTACTAGTTTCTAATTTTTTTTATAAGGCGATTTTACTTAAAGTGTGAATTAAATGTCCTATATCAATTTTCAGGATTTTCTCGAAATACAGGAGACTAAAGACGCAAAGACCATAACAAGAACAAATCACATGTTGGATTGTTTTAAATGAGAACGATGATGTAGCTGATATGTTGACTGGTGGACTGAGTTCACTGGGAGTTAATGCGTAGTAATGTTGTCAGTAGGGGTCAAACTCGTCGGATCCCCTCACCTAGGAAAGTCTGATGGAGGTTTGGGTCCTGTGGTGTGCGGTAGAGAATGTATGTAGAGTCCCAGCTTGTCCAGTACTTTGATTTATGAAAGCATTGTATTCTCCTCTGTACATGGCTTCTGGTATCTCTAGTCTTGTAAGGGTCGTGGCAGTGTTTCAGTATTATCTTGTTTTCAGCGAGATGCTGGCGAGTGAGATTCGTGTTCTGTTGTTGCATGTATTATATAGATTGAGCCTCCGTATTGAAGAGGAAGTGTTCAGCGTCGACTGAGTGATATAGTAGTCATACCGATGTAGTTCACATTGTTTTGAAGTTTGTAACCGTCATGTGGGCAGGAGTGCTTCTAAACTGCGTTGGTTGACTGTCGTGTGTTGTTGTTGTGTGTGAGGTTGTCTCTCATAATGTAGTCATTAGTTCTCTTGTTGTTTGTAGGAAATGATGATGTTCAGACAATGTTCAGGGATGTTGCTGGTAATGTTCCTGTCTATTATCTTCCTCAGCTTACGTTCGTCAGTCCGATAGGCAGACGTTTGTGTCTTATGTAGAAAATTCGATGAGCAGTTTTATGTTGTTGTTGTGTGTGATGAACCTGGTCGAGTGTGGAGGAACGCACATGTCTCTTTATCAATTATTTTTTTATGAGAAAAAAACCACTGTTAACTAAAATTTGCTTCACCCTGGTGGTTTCTTGGTGAATGACGTCCCATGATGAACAGATCATGTAACCACTACTTAGGTAGGCTCTAATAACTCTGTACCTCTCGGGACTCGCTCTCAGCGTTCAAACACCTGCATCAGTTCGGTAGACTTACGGTGACCACTAGTTAGGTGTTCCCCATATGAGCCCGGAAGTCTACATCAGGAAGAGGGGATCTTGCTGTCCACATCCAGCTTATAAACAATCTCAGGACAGACGTCTCATCCATAGCCTTCTGTAGCACTTCGTTCTTGATCGCCATTTCTCGCGCAAGCGAGGTATTGCCAAAGAACAGACGAAGGGCCGCATCTGATCATGTGTTAAGCACCGGAACCACAGCTGTCTATCCAAAACCATGGTTTCCTCAGGACGCTTCACATGCCTTGGTTCGGTTCATTGACAGCACGCCGACTCCTGTATAACACAACACATTGTTCCATTTCACATGACCTGTCATATGGCCGCATTAGGTTGTCACATGACCTGTCATGTCGCAACATTAGGTATGTCATGACCTGTCGTATGGCAGTATTAGGAGGTTATATCACATGACTGTCATATGGCAACAATAGGTTATGTCACATGACCCGTCATACGGGTTTGGTCGGGGTAGACGCCAGGCATACTTCTACCACTGGTTGCGAGCGTTATGGCGTCCTGATCCACCACCTGAGTGAGAGATTATCATCCTCCTCACAGGCAGTGTGAGTCGATGCTACATATTTTTCATTCAAGACTGTAGTTTGATTTACATAATATAGAGGCATGATTCCACCCCTAACGTGGTCTGTATAACGGACATGATTAGAAACAGCAGATGTTTCTTGGCCATATGTAAGTGGCCTCTTGTGTTCAGCAATATTAATAGATAAATTACAACCAGTTTGTTCTTGATTGTTTGGCTTTAATGAATGTTATAAATTGTAGAATTAACTTCTTGGGCTGTCGTTTGTAACATTATAAAAGTGATCTGGATAAGGCCTCCCCTCCTCAGGATAAAAAACTTTTCAGACCTGAATATCCACACACTTCAGTACGCTCAGGACCTTGCCCCGCTCATACGGCATATGACTCGCTTTACTATGCAGAAACCATCCTCAGCAGTTTCGTAATTGAGTCTGCCACCACCACCGCTGTGTCATCAGCAAAAAGTAGCCGACACCTCCCATCCCCTACTCCTAGACACATTGCAGACCTGCCCCTCTGTATCATATATCTTCTTACATTTCTTCATGCCATCCGAAATTACGATATTCTCATTCACTTTATTCCATTCATCCATTACTTATAAAATTACTTTATTACATCCTTTCTAACAAGTTTTTTTTCTTTATATTCATGTTATATCCTCTTTTTTTCAACCCAGAATCTTTCACATAACTGTTTACTGTGGGTGAATTTAAGGCCTCCAATCATTTCCTTGTAACTCGCTTCTCTTCATTCCGGTGCTGTCTTTTTCGCTCTCCTCTGTACCTTCTCTGTTCGCTCTTTGTGCTTCATTAGGTACACTGACCAAACATGAGAAGCATATTCTAGTTTTGGCACAATGGAAGAAGTAAACAGCTTGCTAATTTTTTTTTTTTTTATCCGTTTACTTGATTCTATTCCAGTACTTGCCAGGTGACAGTTTGTGTCCTTAACTGTTCTCTGAGGTAGGACTCTGGCGACAGGTTAGGGACGATGTCGACACCCAAGTCTCCCACACAGATTCCTGCAGCTTATTTCCTGATAGATGACATTCATAGTGGGACCTACTTTCACTGAGGTGTCTCCCTCAGCACACACACACACACACACACACACACACACACACACGTTTCATGTCGTCGGATTGAATTTCATCGACTATGTAATCTAACCAACTTTGGAGTCTGTCTCGGTCCCCTTGTAAAGTGATGCAGTCATCCTTACTTTTCACTTCCATTATAACCTTTGCCTTATATGCAAACACGTTCAGGTGTGCATATGCGTGTATGTTAATGACCAAGACAACAGATGTGATATGTGAGAAAATAGTGTTGTTAATGATCCAAGAGATGGTTTGCAATTATGTATTTGTTTTTTCTTTGTGTGTTACTCCTCCAGATGGTTCAGCATGTTACCGTCAACAGTATGGCCGTGGGCCAGTACCACAGACAGTCAACATCACGTATGTAGACTCGCTCCAGTAAACTACAACTATTACTCCAGCTTTTCAGCCACTTCTACCCGACGTTATGACCCGTGCATGTGACAGCATGGCCTCTGCAAAGGCCTAGCTATCCTCCCCAAGAGTCGCGTTGTCGTGCTCGAGGGTGTATATATACAAGAGCGTACGCAAAGATGTGACCCTTAAAGCAGACGCTTCCATTGCTGATCAAACCGCCCAAAAAACCCGAAAGTCACTGGTATTGTTATAGGTAATGCCAGCAGACTCTATAACCCAGAGTGATGGAAACCAATACATACACATTAGTCATATAGTTAATAAGGTACATGAAAAGGTTAACATTGCTTAATGGAGAGTTAAGAGACCTTTTACCAATGTATGTTTTCGTCGTTGGTGATGGTCTTTTAAAACTACGTTACCTGCACCTGTGTCACAGATGAACGTGTGATGCGACCGTGACAGGACTCGAACCTGCAATCTTCGGATCCGAAGTCCGACGCCTTATCCGTTAGGCCACACGGTCATGACATCAACGGAGAAACTAGAAAAAGAAATTGCATGTGCACAATATTCAGTGCTAATTAAGAATTATACGTTAATGTACAACATTGATTTGTTGTATGGTTTTGTATCATGAGACCTGCCTGCCTACGGTAACGTCAGGTAAAACTCTGGAAAGTTGGGTTACAGTCTCGACAATAAATGCCTCCTTGACCTTAGTTGTGTGAGGGTTGGTCGTGTCCTGACCTTAACCTACACCTACACTTGAAGAACAGTACATGACACACACTATGTATTCAATTGTCTGCAGGTCCTAGTAGAGGTGCGGCAGTACAGTATGTAGCAATTGCACCATCTGCTGACACCGCTAACTTTGGTTTTGAGGGGAATTTATCTCGTATGTGGCGAGTGTGACCGGTACTACCCCATTACTCCTCTGTAATACAAAACCAAATTTATCTGGAGGCAGAATGATAACACGGTAGTGTACCCGGACGTAGGTAAGCTATCCATATATTGTAGACCGTATTGGCAAGTTGGAGGATTATGTGTAGTTGCCAACACCGTAAAGATCTTCCATGTGTCATGGACACGTCGTATCATACTCAGTTGTATAGCTTTAAGCACTCAAGTTGGTCGTATGCCTGTATTGTCTTGGCCACACAATAGTATGTGGAGCCGTCGAAGAAAGTGATTACTAAACCTTGGGATGGGCTGGATTCATCTTTCTTACCGAAAGATATGGTGTTAGAGACGCTTCTTGGTACACCAGTGGCTTTTGGTTTGGTAAAATCCATATACATTGTACACTACACACATGAATAGTACATCGAAGATGTGAAAATGATATTTTGCAGTGTGGTCCTCATAAGTCAAGATGATAAATGACACAGAGTTAAGGATAACATTAGAGTACAGAAATACAACTGAACGAGATGCAAAATTTAAAGTATTTCATAAAGGTTGAGAAATGATATTGTAGAACAGCACAGTTACTGGCACCAATATAAAAGAAAACTAATTTATAGACATAATAAGACCATGAGCTGCCAAGTTTTCCGATAAAAAATTTTCTGAAAAACATCTTTGACTTTATTTGACTAGCGATGGAATGGAAGATCATTCCATAATGCTATACCGGTATACATACACAAAACTTTACCCAGACCTGCTACTCTGGGTACATGATTAGCTCTTGTTCATTACCTGTGTTCATTATGAACTATCTGAACGTCACATCTCATGTTCTGGGACACTGCCTTTTATGGTGTTACACACATGTTCCATATTTAAACTGTTCCTTTTATGATGATATACGTACGTTCTTATCAAACTGTTTTACTCGGTACTTTGCTGGGACAGTGCCAGCCCTCCTAAACTGATCAATATGTGTTCCGGGAGGAGCGTTGAGCATATACTACGCATCCTACACTTCAGTTTCTTGGAGTCACTGTACCGTGATGAACGATCTTAGTCGAAATACCATTGAATCAAAGCCATGCAGAAAATGTCTTAAGTTTTCTGAGCGAAATTGCGGATGTTTTTTCTAAAAAGATTTGACTTTCTTCCAACTTTTAGTAAGTAATTCAAAAGAAATAATGTCGCCCGATGATGACTGGTCTAGCCTGACGTCTGTGTCTTTGATTCAGTTAGAATCTATTACATGATATCTTGATGGTGTCAACAGTATTGCATCATTACACGATATCTTGATGTGGTCAACAGTATTGCATCATTACACGATATCTTGATGGGGTCAACAGTATTGCATCATTACACGATATCTTGATGGGGTCAACAGTATTGCATCATTACACGATATCTTGATGGAGTCAATAATATTCTTTCGTTGATTTGAAGCAGACAGAATGGACTCTGACCTTGATGCAGTGACAGCTTATGCTCTGTCAACTTTTCACTAAATTATTTTCCATCTTGGCTCTCCCGATCTCCTCTGTCAGAAAAAAACTAAACCAACGAAAACACCCACCCAGCATGGCCTCAGACCCAGACGCTCTACCACCACACTGCACACTGAGCTCACAGAACATCTTTATTGCTTCTGCTAAACACACTCTTCTTCCACTCAGCACAAGAGGCAATAGGTATCGACAAGGCACTTGATACTATCTCCCGACACATCCTCGCACAAAGAAGACTTGACACCGCCTCACCAACACCGACAAAAAGTGGTCGGTCAGTTTCATAGCTGGCCACCATACCGGAGTCACTCACAATGGCTTCATCTCTGAAGCACTTCAACTCTGCAATGGAGTTCCTCAAAGAGCAGTTCTTTCTCCTGCTCTCCTCTGACACGACCTTTCATTACCTCAGGCAAACCTCAGCATGAAGATATTTTCCTTGGCAGACGATCTCGTAACCACACATTTGGAATTGTGGCACACGCACAACATAATGTCAACATCTCCACACATTTGGAACAGTGGCACACCCACAACATAATGTCAACATCTCCACACATTTGGAACAGTGGCACACCCACAACATAATGTCAACATCTCCACACATTTTCAGTCACTCTTTTAACATCAGACAGACATGAGTCCAGGTCACACGCTACGATCACACTGAATGGACAATCATTTCCTCTAACACTAACACAACAGCATGGAAACTAAATCCCCTCAGAATACTAACTGGCACCAGATTTCGACTAGAAAAAGACCCCCTCAAAATCCTGTACAAACAGTTCATCCGCTTTACTTTAAACAGTGTCTCACCTGCCTGGCGTCCCACCCTCTCAAAAACTGATAAGCAGAGCTTCAAACAACACAAAATAGTGCACTCAGAACAATCAGTGGCTGCCTAGCAACTGCAAACACTCAACACACTCACAAAAAACAAAGATCCCCCCCCACTGAAATGACCCGGCAAGCACTTGATAACCGACCTCCCATCTCAAACTCCCATCCTCCGTACATACACCCATCAGAAACCACCTACACTCCCTAGACAAACACGAGTCACACTTTCTAAACATCAGCCACAATACAACACTTCAAACACCGTTTGAACATATCCAAAGATCCTTCGAACCCACGATGTCACTACTATAAAGAAGGCATCGAGCCTCCTACTTCTCAAATGCCTTGCAATTTTTTTTTTTTTTTTTTACACAAACGCGCACACATCACCACACCTTATAACCTGTTGTCCCAACTGGTGGACGTGGCTTATATCCTGAGTGCCGCAGGAGCCTCATAAGGATAGAAAGGACTTCTGGGTTAAGAAGGGAAGATAACATATAGTGTTACCGGACTCCACCTGCATGTAGTTGCACCACGAATGAAAAATTTTCTTTTCACATGTGTCATCCATTTCCCGCGTGAGCGAGGTAGTTTCCGAAGCAGATGGCCGAGCCTTTGAGAGGAAAAAAGATATGGTACCTCCTTGTGTTACTTCTGATGAAAAACGATACACATCGGGGAGATCCTCCTTCCCCTCCTCTTCCCAATCGTCGCTTATATGTTTGATTATTTTTGGAGTGGATGATCACCATACACCAAAGAGGAGAAGAGAGAGAGAGAGAGAGAGAGAGAGAGATGGTCAGTAAAAGATTAATGGAGGCTATAGAATTACCAGAGGCAACTTCTGTGATAAAGGATGGAAGAAGAGTTTGTGATTATAATCAAGACATATGGGGATGAGTAGGCTGGGGGAGTTTAGATGCTCATGGTATCAGGGAATCATGGAGACATATTCTTAATGTGCTTGAAAATTTCTTATACCAGCATGTTGGTGAACATACTAGATTGAGAGGGACTAAATCTGATCTTCACATGTACTGGGATGGCTATTGTGAATATATCATGTAAGATAAACCAGTTGAAAAAAGTGATCATGTAATGCTTAAGGTTGTTTATGTGGTTTAAGGAATAAGTTAAGATGACAAATGAGACAAGAGGAGATATAATCATGGAAACTACACAGGACTTCAACATTTTCTCTTTATGACATAAATTGGGAAATGCAATTCAGTAGCCAGAAACCTAAGGATATGGGATACCTCATGCCTCAAGTTTAGTTCGAAAGTTAAGAAAGAGGTAGGAATGGTTTAATGAAAGATTTCAAAAGATAAGGGAGCTTCATTATACGCTGTGGAGACTATAAAGGCGGTACTCCAATCAGCCAGCATTTTGTAAGGTATAAGAGCAAGGATTGATTACAGCAAGACAAAGAAGAAGGTACTTTGAATAATCCTTGAATAGTTTGGACAAGTCAAGAGATAATCCAAAATTTTTCCATAACATCATCAGGAGTGAATTGTTAGTCTGAGAGAGGCTAGCCGGTCTAAAGGATTCAGATGGAAAGAGTTGAAAAGAGTGATGCAAGGATATATAAGGAACTGAGTGATATGTTTACGTGCTTTCACAGTGGAAGACATTTTAGCCCCACCACGAATGAGAGATGGGCTGGGGAAGGGATCATAGAAAGCATAGAGATGTCGAGAGAGAGAGAGAGAGAGCTCAGTTTTGGACAAAGGACTGGTTGGATTGCTTGTTGACATTGTATTACACGGGTGGCTGTTTAGGAAGGTGGTTACCCTGACAGGAATAAAGTGCCAGACTCCTTCAGTGGGTGGAAAAATGATCTTAGTGGAAGGGAACAAAGAGCGTATGTGAGAGGAGCCTTTTCATATTGGGTTGAGGTCACCAGCGGAGTGCCGCAGGGTTCTGTTTTGGGGACCCATTACTCTTTTTGACCTATGGGAAGAACTTGCAGGAAGATATGGACTCCTGTCAAAATATGTTTGCAGATGATGGAAACGTCACGTGGGAAGTGAAAATCATGACTGATTGCATGACCTTGAGAAGGGAACATTGACTGACTCCTTAGTTGGTCTGATGAATGTTTTGACGTAGTACACTCCAAGTAATGTGAAGAAAGAGGATGTGACGGAGTGGAAGAAGACCTCAGTATGAGCTTTATCTAGCAGGGAATAAGCTGTAGGAATGTGTATGATAGCTTGGTTGTTGATATTGACCCCATCATTGTAGCCAGAATCCCACAATATAGAATAGTAAAGGAGACAAACTGTTTGCTGACAGATGATAGAAGTTTTCAATCCTTTAACGCATCGTTTTAACATATCCCAAGACCCTTCATGCATGCCCATGATGCAACTACCACAAAGAAGACACCGAGCACTTTATATACTCATCTGCCTTGCACTCTCTGCCAATAGACACACACACACATACATCACTTTATGATCTGTGGTCTGATCGGTGGACCTGACCGGCTTCCTTAGCGCTGCAGAGGGTCTCATGAAGATATAAGCGACTCCTGAGACTGGAAAAAAAAGAGTAAGTTGAGAAAAATGATGTCAACGGACTGCCGTCACGAGGCTTCACCGTGAATGAAAAGTATTTTTCAGTGAGGTTGTATGATCTGGAACCTAATGCGTATCATAAAAGCGTAGCGTTTTTTTTTTTTTTCTTTTATACGGAAACAGCGACACGAGTTTTGAGACGTGTGATAATGGCACATACGTACGTTACCAGAATTAACTGTCATGGTTAGAGAATTACTGTCACATTAAGTCTGAAGACTTAAGTCCTGGGACCTATACTTGTCATCATGGATATAATGACATTGCTGAAGAGATCTAGCTGATTTAGTGTCCAGATTTGAAATTGGCACATATTGGCAATCCCATATTGACTGATGCGGGGGTAGGCTCAGTTTACAAGAGGATTTAGATAAAGTAGCTGAGCGGTTTAGAAATTGGCAAATGACATTTAATGTCAATAAATGTCATCTTGTACAATAAGGAAACCTCAGCAGGAAATTCGATTATGAACTGGTAAGCCACATGTTAAACGGACACCGCTAGTGTGGGGGATTTAGGGAGTCACTGTTATCAAGGGCTTCAGATTCTCCAGTCACTCTTGTGTAGCTGCCTAGAAAGCAAACAGGATGTCAAGATCTGTTAACAGAAACATTTTATACACACAAAGCAAGGATGCGGTATTGCCACTATGTTTAAGTCTAGTTAGACCCAATCCCGAATATGCAGTACAGTTCTGGGTCCCTACATTGAAGAGTATTGTCATGGAATGATGAGTGTGTGATAACAGGATGAGGGATGTGGAGGGGGTTCGGTACAGTCAGCTGTGCGGAGCGGGAACAGTCATGACGAATGTATTGGTGAAAAGAGAACTGGAGAAAGCCTTGTGTTAGATGACGTTGGAGAAAGCGGCTGGAATGGATGGATTTGAGGTTAAATTTCTCAAGAAAATGGACGACATTGTTGCTCGTTGGATTTTCCGGTGTATGCGTTGGTCTTGGTGAGGTACTTGAGGCCCTGCGACGTGTCTGTATTGTGCCACTGTAAGGGGAATAAAAGTGAATGCTAGATTTACAGAGAGGTATGTGATCCTACGTATGCCTCGATTAGTTGTTTGGGAAGGTAGTGATGGAGAGGATGGTGACATGCACAGCGCATCAGATTAGACGGGAGGAACAGCCTAGCTGTAGGAGTGGTAGAGGATGTGTGGATGAGGTGGTGTTTGCTTTGAATGATGTGTGTGAGAAAGAGAAGGATTTGTATGTGTGCAGCTGGTGCGATTATCTGCCTGTATAACAACAATGTCTTCGTCGAGAAACTTCTTTTATAAACGCACACCTCTTACAACAGGTATATCAATTTCTGAACTCGTCAAAGAATACCAATTGATTTGAAAGTGTGTGTGTGTGGGGGGGGGGGGATGTGTGCATATGTATCGGGGTATGTGTGCATGTTGAATCATATTCTGCAGATAATTGTGTGAGTTTCCTGGGCCTGAACACCTAGAATAGTGTGAGGTGTATGTGGTGCCGTGTGGTATACTGATAGCGACTTGCTGCCTATTCGCTGAACCAGGGGAAGCCACGAAAAGCTCTGTGGGGCTTGGCTCTAGACAGAGGCAGAGGGGGCGCTGGTTTCAACGCATTATTCATGATAGGTGCAGAGTGGGTGTGAGCAATGAGGTCGTTTATTGTTTTTATATGGCGGTATCTCGCTAACGTGGGAAATTGTGAAAAGGGTGATGAAAGCACACACACACACACACACACACACACACACACACACACACCACACACACACACGTGTGTATACACTGTATATTTGGGGAGCTATACACTGTAGGGTTTGCAGTTGTGTGGGGTCCACCACTGTAGTTCAGGCAGTGTTCCCTCACGTTCCTTTTCATCCCTCTTGGTGTTATCTCTTCATATGCTTTCGTCTGGATTAGTATGTAACGTTAAAGAACTGGTCTATGCTAACATGATCGTGTTCTCTTTGAAAAGTGTAATTGTGTTTATGTTTACCGTCGTCCGGGGTTCCTCTTGGTTTCCATTCGACACACATCCAAGGATCTGAAACTGAGCCTGTCTCGCTAAGAATAAGTCTGTGTCCCTTTGTAGTTACCTGGCTGTACCAACGAGTATTGTGTGTGTGTGTGTGTGTGTGTGTGTGTGTGCGCGCGCGCGTGCATGCGTGCGTACGAACGCACACACGTGCCAGCGACCGCGCCCCCTTCCCTTCCACCGAGTTTTACAAACTAGCGCGAGAGTGTGCAGGGGTTCGAATCCTTCCAAGTTAGTGTCAGATGTATATTGACAATCATTACGTGTGTCCCAGCAGGTAAGACTGACAGGTGGAGTCACATTACCTCGTCGCACACCATGACAGATGACTATGGAAGGAGTGACTCGTGTGTAATCCATGCTTATGACGTGGGTGTGTACCCCCTGCCAGAGTGTATGTACGGGTGTGCTGCACCGTGACACATCCGCGTTGTAAATTGCTCTGCGAAAAGAATATTTAGGATGAGACAACTCTCGGAAAACAGTAACGAAGTTGAGGAAAACGAAGATAATTATGAGGGTGACTGCTAACCATGAGAAAATTAAGAAAATGAAAAGTATGAAGATGATTGCTAACCATGAGATGACTGCTAACTAGGAGAGTCTTTAAGTCGCTGACAGATGCCTGAATGATTCCTGGGGAAAATATACAAAAAAATGAAGCCTCATGCTAATAAACAGATTTATCAGTCAACTGATGAATAAGTAAGATGACTTTTTAGTAGTTCATGCGGTCTAACGCGGCCTGTTGGTCTAGGGGTATGATTCTCGCTTAGGGTGCGAGAGGTCCCGGGTTCAACTCCCGGACAGGCCCAATGTAAATTTTGTTTACTTACGAACTAGTACAATAGTGCTTCCGTAAACGTATGTTTATCTCTACCAGCTGTTTATGTGATCGTACAGGATGATAGAGTGCTTTAAACAGTTGTTGTATTGCTGGAAATGTTTTCATTTTTTTATACATGCACGTATTTGTGTCGACTTATTGCGTAATATTGTTGGCTTGAATGAACGGAAAGAATGTCATATCTTTTCATATTGCTGTGATTACTAATGTGTACTTCGGCTGCCTTACACTCGAATGATGGTTGGTATGGTCACATGACAGACTTAACTTTTAACATGTTAACATCATTGCTGCCTTAAAAAGAAAAAAAAAATCTGTCAGTTAATGCTTATCTATACATAGGTTTCTTTAGTCAGAAATTTTACTGACACGTTTAGAATAATAGTAAAAAAAAAAAAAAATTGTGAGAATCGTAAAGGATATCTCACTGATATGTGTAAAAAGGCCATCTTGAATTTATGTCATGAGTCACAAATGACACGACACCCGTGTTCCCTGCTCCCTGAGAGCGATCTGAGGTTACGATGGGGCCGCTCACTCGGTCAACAGTAAACACTAGGACTCCTGTAACCATATCAGGCGTCTGACATTATGTTGGTGTAACCTTTCAGGTCGTCGTAAGCCAAGGGCTCCGGAAGTGACAGAACACTGACCTTCACGGGGTGAGAGAGAGAGAGAGAGAGAGAGAGAGAGAGAGAGGGGGGGGGGGGGGGGGCACTTGCTTTTGACTTCCGCCCTTCAACCGTCCACCTGACTCCCCTGGGGCTCACCATTAATGATAGACCCGCCGCGCCCACCACGTAGTTACCGTTCTCAGTGTGAGCAGCCCAGGTGGCCTCTGGTTGGTATTCCGGGATCAGTGGTCACTCAGTCGAGGTGGTCAACATTTCCTCAGATCACAGGCCGGCCGGCCACTCCCTACGAACACGTCTTTCACCATGTGACCCCCAGCAGGCCCACTTTCCCTACAGAATGCTAACCTCTGTAAGAGACGATACGATAACAGTAAAGCGACATTATTCCCGTGCTAATACATCATGCCTCCCTCCATACACACCTTGTCTGTGTGCCAAGAAGACCCACGGTTCGAGCCACTTCACGAACGTATGTGAGAAGCACAACTTTAGTGAAGATGAGTCATGCTTGAACTGAGACCTCACAGAATCCTTTAAAGGCTAAACAGAAAACTACTCTCATCATTCATCATGTTCATCTCATCATCACTCGTCATCATATTGATTTATCACCGTGATCATCTCATCGCCATTCGCCATCATATTCATTCATCACCATGATCATCTCATCATCACTCACCATATTCATCACCATGACCATCTCATCATCACTCATCATATTGATCACCATGACCATCTCATCTTCACTCATCATATTCATCACCATGATCATCTCATCATCTTTCATCATATTCATCACCATGATCATCTCATCATCACTCATCATATTGATCACTATGATCATTTCATCATCACTCATCATATTGATCACCATGATCATCTCATCATTACTTACCATATTCATCACCATGAATATGATTTTCACTTTAAAACTTAACATATTCATCATCGCCGTCGTGTTCATCATTTACTACAGTATTCCCTGTTAGTAACACACATGTAGACAGTGGTCACAACACAACAGGTAGGTAGGAAGGTTTTTTGGGTGTGTCTCACTCAACAGAGATGTGACCAGGCTACCTTCTTCCAGTTACGTCTCGTGTTGTTCAGCTTTTGACCTCAAAAAATCCTTAAGGAGACCTCAGTAAGAATACTGATAAGGGGAAGATCTAGGAGTATCTGATTATGAACTGAGTTTCATTAGTTACACACACACACACACACACACACACACAAACCACATATGAAGCATCATTGTTGAACATAGAAAGTGTTAATGATACAGGAAGAAAGTACACATTAACGAAGATGAAAAGTATTGAAAGTATTTTGAAAAGAAAAAATAGTAACATTAAGGTCGATGATGATCTGGTAAAGATAGAAGAAAAGTTTATATTGGGGAAGTATTAGTGAGGTTCCCTGTGAGGATTATGCTGGACGATAACATGACGCTAAGGTACCGGGTAAAGTTGAGTCACGAATGTCAAATATGATGGGAAAGTCATAGCCACACTAGGTGCACGAGAGACGCCTTGTGACGTGAGACATGTTCAAGGTAGAGCGAACCGGTGATGGAGGTGAGGGAAGAGGTGTAGTACAGTAGCTTGTGTAGAGGAAAACGTTATACTGACACTGACGTAAGATTGAGACCATTCTCTCAGCGGGTGTCACACATTATGCAGGAACACAATCAGTGAGTGAAGCATGTAGACTACTGCGTGTAGGTACTGACTTGATCACGAGTCAGGTGAAATACTTAAAGTTTTATGATTTAAAAGATGGGATTTGGTTTTGTTCTTTATTGTTGGTTTGGACTGTAATGATGGTCTGGCCACTGACCCGAGCCATTTATGGGTCAGGTCAAAGGCCTGGTTTGGGTTCGTTCGGTGGTATTCGAGTGTTTCATGTGACACATCCTAGCGACAATTGAAAGAGTATTGCAACAAGATCTCTTTGACGCAAAACTTTATCTGAAAACTCAAGAGGTTATATGCCAACTCATGCAGCAGCCTTACTACCCATATCTCAAAAGAATAAAGTAGCAGACGCCAGGTATGTCACTCCCTTGATAAAGGAAAAAATATTGTTTCGGTAAGATATTGTTTGAATGGCCCATTCAGACGTAGCATAATGAAGAGAGTAACTGTCAGAAAGACTTGCATAGTCTTGTTGATTGCTAATAATCCCCCAAATAATTACTGATGGAAATAACTCGTTCATAAGGAGGCGCTGATGGCGGTAATTGTAGATGCACAATTTGCTTCTACAAAACCTCACTGCTATAGCAACAGACGGCGCTCCGTCTGTGTGTGCTCCGTCTGTGAATGGATTAATTGGTAATTGGACTTACCAAATCCAATGCAATATTTACTGAATTGTGGACATTTCATTGTATTAGTCACTGTAAATAATTGGTCTAGAACTCATCGATTTAATCATGTCATGAAGCCTGTGTTGGATATTGTGAATTCTATTCGGACACATTCACTAAACCACAGACAGTTTCGAAACTTGATGAGAGAAGTAAGACAAAATTTCCCGACTGACTTACCACTGCACTGTGCTCAGTTCGATGGCTTCCCAGAGGTAAAGTTATATCTCGTGCTTTGAGTTACTGTAGCCGGTGAGATCCTTTTTAAATGAGAAACATAAAACTCGGCCCAAGCTGAAAGATCCAGGCTGGGTTACAGATTTGGCTACTCGCAGACATGCTGCTCCATTTGGTGAAACTTAATGTAGATATACATAGGAAAGTCAGGTTGATATCTGACCTCAGCCAGAGTATAAGTGCTTTCATAAATAAACTGCAGTTGTTTCACAGACATAACTAAATATGAACTGACATTTTCCTTCATGTCACATCTTCAAATCAGATCAAAAGAAGATTGAGAACACAGACTACAGAGAACAGATTAAGATGCAAATGTGAGCAAAGATCCGCAGGACACTGTAGCAAGATTTCAAGATTTGCAGCAGAAAAAAAAAGATAGATATATAATTGATCCTTTTAACGTGGAGGTAGACTGTCTGAAGCCTCCTTTAGAAAGTGATGAGGCAAAATCTCGGATGGAAATAATTGAACTTTTGGAAGATTAATTCTGACTCGAAAGCAATCACTACCAAAGGAAAAGTACCGTGTTATAAGAAAAGCTGCTTTTAAGCTTAATCTCCACGTTTGGCTGTACCTTTTTGAGTGAGTCCATTTTCTCAACACTTAGACACGTGTAATCGAAGCATCGAGAAGTCTTGACAGACAGCCACTGAAGTGAATTGTTGTTTGTGAGTACTGCAGAGCACAAGGCTAACTTCAAGGGACACAGACTACTATCAAATGGTCCTGACCCAAATGAGGCTTATGGTCCTGGTGAAGTATCCTTAATATATGCTATAGGAGTGAAGAGGAAAGCTTGACATGTCACTTGTGAGTGATATTGTTCAGTATTTTGCTGGAAGAGGTTGGAATGCCAGGGGCGTGGGAGACCGCGACGTTTACAAAGATATGTCTGATACCACGGCTGGCTGATATCTGCTACCTGCCTGTGCCTCATGACTCATGTGTAGCGCAGATATTTACAGTCCTCTGTAAGACATTATATAAAGGGATTGATCTCGGGCCAATTTGGATGGATTTTTGTCTCGCTTTGTGAAGAACCCTTGATTCTGGGTAAAGGCGAACGAACACACGGTCCATCCCACTATAATCTCCAGCTTTTAGGATTTTAAAACCACTTGGCAATTCATTACACGATAATAAAGTTCAAGGTCAAACGAGTGGAGAACTTTCTACCGTCCCGTACAAAAAGACGAGAATGACTAATTTTGTAAACGCTCAACAGATGTCAGAACGATCATGCCAACACGTCTTATGACTTAATTTTATAAACGCTCAACAGATGGCAGAGTGATCACGTAGACACGTCCTATCAGCTGGGATGCTTCAAACTAATGCCATAAAATGATAAAACTCGTGAATCGTGTAATAAAGGGATTAAGCGGTATCTTCTGTATTTAAACCAGACCGAATCATTTGAAAACTAATCGCTACACTTCGAACGTAAAGTGATTTTCGTGTTGGAACAGTCTGAGGTCGTAGAGATGTATAATCTGACTATTTTTTAACTGTTTGACCTATGAATTGTCCTCATATCTCAAATAATCAGTTGGTTCATTGTTTATATATCAAATGATATCTTGGTGCCATGTGTCTCAGGTGGTACGAACAAGCCAGCGAGCCATATGGACCTGAAAACACGCATAAAACATGGAAAACGAATGCATTTTGTAAAAGAAATTCTTTTATCCTGTTACTTTAAACTAATAATAGATATATAGCTGTAGCAGTTTATGTGACTAGTAAGTTAGTGGGAATGACAAAAGGTTATGTAATTTTAGGTGTTTCCTTTATCATTTTATGTGATTTGTAAAATGGTGGCAACTAGAACAAGTTATGTAACATCATGTGATACCAGCCCGGCTAGCTCAGTCGGTAGAGCACGAGACTCTTAATCTCGGGGTCGTGGGTTCGAGCCCCACGTTGGGCGGATTCTTTTGGTGTTTTTTGGTCAGTGATTCGTCAAGCTAATGTTTTAATGGATGATAAATAGGAAAAAGATTAGAATTTTATTGGAAAGTGCAGACGATCTTAACATTAAATTTCCTTCATGTTATTGCTAATGTTATTACTAGCCTCCTCCTTACTTTTATACTTTGATTATATCTAGGGTTAGCTGTTCATAAATTCGTCAATTTAGAAAAGTATCAAGGTAGTATTATCAGTGGCATCGACCAGAGCCCAGTAATCAGTGATACCGACCAGAGCCCAGTAATCGGTGGCACCAACCAGAGCCCAGTAATCGGTGGCACCAACCAGAGCCCAGTAGTTAACGTCATGATATAATTCTAACAATGTTATATCTAAATATGTGGGGTTCCTCCTATAACTTGGGCTGTTAAGAAGCTGTTTTTATTCTGTAGTCTTGAGCACGACGGTACGACCACTGAACACGACAATACGACCCTTGAGCAAAGTGGTATGACCCTTGAACACGATGGTGCGACTCTTGAACACGACAACACTACCTTTGAACACACCGGTACGACCCTGGAATAAGACAGTACGACCCTTGAGCAAGATAGTGCCACACTTGAGCACTACGGTAGAGGACCATGGCCTGACCTTTAACCTGACCCTAGAGATTTCATTCATTGGCTTGTGGAAATGTTTACGTGATGTTATTCAGTAATGATACTCTCATCACTGAATACATGATCCGGGTATCATCGTTTCCCTTACTACCACCGTTACAGATGCTGTCATGGCTTGACGTATATGCTACACCTACAGGGGCGTCAGATCCATCGCAGTCCCATATATCAGTCTCCCCGACTTGATTCTCTCCTACACATGTGTTAAGAAACGAATCTTTGATTCTCTCCTACACATGTGTTAAGAAACGAATCTTTACATTTTCAAATGCATGTTTGATCCACTTAAATTCGTTCGCTGTGCTCCACACCTGAATCACCTCCACCACAATGCTAACGATTTATCGACGTATTAACAGAGTCAGTATGAGTTAACAACGTGCTTCCTGGCCACGGCTGAGGCCTGCCTCAGTCTGCTTCACCCTACTAGTCTTCTTTCTCTTCACAAGGATAACATCATCACCAAGCTTTTCATGTAAAGATGAAATTGATTTGGATAGTTTTGTGTGTGTGTGTGTGTGTGTGTGTGTGTGTGTGTGTGTGTAATTACCTCTCCATACCATATGGGGAAGGAGTTATACACCCATTAGTCCCCATTTATTAAAGTTTCTCTCTTTTTGACACTTCGTAAATTTCTGTGTTTATATTATTCGTCCGCGAGTCTTTTCATGTAGACTTGATCGTACTTCTATACATTCTTCATACAAATTTCCTGCATAACTTCTTTTGGTCTTTGATTGCTTATGGTCTTAGGTTGTTCTATCTTTGCATCTTTCGAAGAACTGTTCACTTCGTCAACAAGCTGGTTTAGAACCATAAAGGCTATGGTCAGGTCACCCCTTTACATATCTCTTCTATGGTTGACAAGCCACCAGCTTTCCTTCGATTTCAATTATATTACCATCGCTTGTTGCTCCCCTACGGACCTTCTCTATTACTTCTCTGGGGTGCTTCAAGTACGGTAACTAGATTTGCTCAAGAGCGACTTTTGGCCTAACATTGGATGCGAGAGGCTTGCTAAACATTTCCTTATGAATTTGCTATGCTGTTCTGATATTTACCAGCAGACAGTGGGTCTCCTGCCCTATTTCTTAAAGTGAACTCTGGTGACTGGTGTTGATTCCCAAATCCCTCTAACATGCATATTTCCGGAGCCTATTTCCTGCTAGATAATATCTTATATCGATTCCTCCCTTCACCATATCCCATCCTCGTTAATCTTTATTTACGTGGGTTGAATTTCATGAGGTGTGTGTCAGGCCATCTTCGGATTCTATCCTGGTCGCTTTAAGTTGATGTAATCGTTCTCGCCTTCACTTGCCGCCTCGTGCCCTTGGCATCATCTGCAAATATTTTCAAGTTGGGAGTCCAACCCTGGCACGACGCTCGTGATTCACACCCATTTCGAGAAGGCTTCCCAGACGACCTTCGTGTGTTCCCTCACACTAAGATATAATCCTCTGTTCTTCGAAAGAGTCTCCCCGATATTCTAGCCAGGAGATGCTGCTTTTTTTTTTTCTTTACCAGCCTCGTGTGTGGTGTAGTGTCACATGTTTACTGGCAGTCCAGACACACACAACCACAGCAATGTGTGAAGTTCGATGCACGCGCACACACACACGACCAACATGTCTTTCACACGTAGTTTCTCCTCCGCCGAACGTCATTCATGTGTTGTCTGGTAATTTTTTCCCAGTGCCTTACGGACCATAATCATGGGGTAGACCTGTGTCTCATTCAGTGCAATTTTTCCAACTGATGATTATATGGAAGTTTTGGATCTTCACCTGCCTTGTCCACCATACTCTTGTCATAGTTACTTTGTCCCTATTTCCTCTCCTGCCATGCTCGTATCTTGTTCTCTCACGCCTTACAAATGCTAGCTATGATGGAACGCCTCTTACGATTTTCGTCACCATATCGCAAAAATCCTCTGCATTTTGATTATCTTTTATTGAACCATTCTTCCCACTTTCTTAGCTTTGCCTCCAAATTTGAGGTTAAAAGTATTCATTTTCCTACTGCTGTCGAGATTTCACGGAACTACCCGCCTCTTATATGGTTTTTAGCTGCTGATTTATGTTTCCTAGTTTGTGTTACCAATCACCTTGATTACACCATTCCAACCATCCACCACACTGACTCTGTCGTGTGTGTGTGTGTGTATGCAAATATCGCGGATTTTCTATCCGTTATCTTAACTTACCATCAAGGCGATGGTGGTATAGTGGTGAGCATAGCTGCCTTCCAAGCAGTTGACCCGGGTTCGATTCCCGGCCATCGCAATATGTTTTCCTTTTAAGAGAATATTTTATAATAATTTCTAACGACAATCATAAATAGTACAGTCAAAATTCGCATTTGGTAGTCGGATGCGCCGTCCAATAGCCACACGTGCTTTTTAAACATTGGACATCATTAAATATAATATGAAAGTAATTTAAAAGCTATCGTCCGAGGGGAGTAGCCTCATTAACGACAATTATGAACTGTGTCAGTTTTCATTAATAGATATGGTAGACCTATGGTACCTGTCAATGTAGGGAGGTAGGTTGTCATATGATGGCCCTGTCATTGTAGGGAGGTAAGGTGTCATATGATGGTCCTATGGTACCTGTCATTGTAGGGAGGTAAGGTGTCATATGATGGTCTTATGATACCTGTAATTGTAGGGAGGTAAGGTGTCATATGATGGCCCTATGGTACCTGTCATTGTAAGGAGGTAAGGTGTCATATGATGGTCTTATGGTACCTGTTATTGTAGGGAGGTAAGGTGTCATATGATGGCCCTATGGTACCTGTTAGTGTAGGGAGGTAAGGTGTCATATGATGGCCCTGTCATTGTAGGGAGGTAAGGTGTCATATGATGGTCTTATGGTACCTGTTATTGTAGGGAGGTAAGGTGTCATATGATGGCCCTATGGTACCTGTTAGTGTGGGGAGGTAAGGTGTCATATGATGGTCCTATGGTACCTGTCATTGTAGGAGGTAAGGTGTCATATGATGGTCCTATGGTACCTGTCAGTGTAGGGAGGTAAGGTGTCATATGATGGTCCTATGGTACCTGTCAGTGTAGGGAGGTAAGGTGTCATATGATGGTCCTATGGTACCTGTCAGTGTAGGGAGGTAAGGTGTCATATGATGGCCCTATGGTACCTGTCAGTGTAGGGAGGTAAGGTGTCATATGATGGTCCTATGGTACCTGTCAGTGTAGGGAGGTGAGGTGTCATATGGTAACTACCATTATAACTTTATTGGTGATACTTGCCCCTTGTGACTCTCCTCCTCGTGCTGGTGATGCCAGTAATGTCGGAAGTCTACCTACCGACCAACAGACCACTCTACTTTGTTCTCTACCTGTTCTCCGATCACTAAAGTTGGTTCCTATTGAAATGCGTTAAACATGCGAGAATACTAATAGTGCTTTTCCTGCGTTAATGTACCAGTTACAACAAATGATAAAAAAACGACCGTG
This sequence comes from Panulirus ornatus, assembly GCF_036320965.1. NCBI lineage: Eukaryota > Metazoa > Arthropoda > Malacostraca > Decapoda > Palinuridae > Panulirus > Panulirus ornatus. The sequence continues at coordinate 17,268,307 of NC_092231.1, read as the reverse complement.
ACAGGACTCGAACCTGCAATCTTCGGATCCGAAGTCCGACGCCTTATCCATTAGGCCACACGGTCAGTGAACGAAATGGGGTATTTTTCTGTTCATAAAGAACCGATATCACGACCTACCAGAACAGCAGAAATGGTAATTATGTATATTATTGATTTTGAATTTGTTCATTGAAGAGATCGGGACTCCACCTTGGTGACCATTAATTACAGCGCACACAACCTTCCGCACGGACATCACGTACGATTTCCTGGTAGACTTCCGGACTGAGATGATGATACATGAAAGACTTGCTAGAAAACAGGTTTATATCTTGTGTTTGGACTGGATCTATCTATGGCTGGCAACTGATGGCCCGTCTTTGAAATTTGGCTGTCAACACAACCTTAAATGTGTGTTACATTGGCCATAGTCACAGTGATGTGGAGGCACACATCACACCACCAACTCTTACTGCTCGCACTACGCATCACTGGCGAGACACACACTGACCACCTTCGAATTTTGACTTTCCTTGAGTACGTTGACGGAGAAAAGATACGATTGAATTGTCCTTTTTTTTTTATTTGGATGTGTAGTTAGTTCGTGGTGTTTCATACTATCCCCGTCACACAGCTGGCTTCCGGATACATGCCAACTTTCCCTTCCCACATCAAGTATCTGCACTACGTCTGAAAAGATAACGAAGTAATTACATACTTCAGGGTTAGTGTTCTAAAGAGATGTAATATTTGCCAAAATTCGACGTTCTTGACTTGCGTAAAATCCTGATAATGAACTTATTAGGGTAAGGCAGTAAGTTAACTTCATCACGTACTTCCAACAGCTTCCAGTATCTCGTCCATATTTTCAGTTGTACGAACGATACAGCTGTAAGGTAAGCCAAGCTCAGGCTGGTCATATCAATAGCTTATTTATGAGACACTTGGCTTCTGAATCGTTACGTCAGCACGTAATTTTCTCTGGCTCTCACTCCATCAGCATCTCGGCTCAACACAACTTCCTCAATAAACTCAAGACAGGATATCTCAATGAGTCCGCCGAGATCTGGTTAAGTTTAATGCCTCCCATGACCCACTTTCTTCCCATCTTTCCCTCGAAAATTCCTCACAGCTTTCCTATCTCCTTTGATGGTTCTGTTATTCCACTTCTCGACTCATTAAGCATACTTGATATTACTGATATCCACTCTTTCTTGGAAACCCCACATTACGGGAAGTGCTAAGTCTGCCTCTATGAAACTGGATGCCTTGTTTAGATGTGGAAATTTCTTTTTATTTGAACAGTTGCTCTGTTTTTACAAGGGATTGATTCGTCCTTGTATGGGGTACTGGTCTCACGTCCACGCATCCTTACTTTTACGGAGAGTTAAAAGCGGTCTGACTTATAAACTGTTCCAGGCTAACTTCCAAACTTGACCCCCTTGCCCTACGCCGCAATGGCGATTCACTATCCCTTTTTATGTAGATATTACATTGGTTTTTGCTCCCGAGAGCTGGCTGTTTGTGTGCCCCCAACCACTAGCTAGACGACGCAATACTCGGCAAGCTGCTGCGTCATATGTTTATTATGTGGCCGTCAGCAGCTCAAGGGTGGCCCTTTTTGATACCTGCTTCTTTCCGTACACGTCGAAGCTTTGGAACACGCTACCTTCTCATATTTTTTCCCAATAACTATGAACGAGACGGAAGACTTTTCCTTCCATTCTAGTCAACAAGTGGATGAGCCAGCCCAGATGTTGGGGCAGCTTTCTGTACCTAGGCGGATACAACCCCTGTAGATATGTTATAGCTGCTCATAAGAAAAATAATTACGTAACCCATAAAACATTGCCAGTTTAGGGGAGCAGATTTTGTGATGGTTATGTTGGGTTTCCCGGCTGTGGTTAAGCCCTTGTTTTATGTTTTTAGGTTGCATTTGTGGCGTTTTTAAGCTAAACAGGAAAGCGAATGATTCTTACAAATAGACAAAGGAGAAAATGCATTTTAGTAATAATAAATTTTACAAGACTACTGCTTCCTCACTCCGGAATGCTGCACAAGTCCGATCTGAAAGGGGAAATATGGTCAGTACGAGAGGGACCCAGTATTATAGGGAGGAGGGGAGGGAAAAATGTGGTATATGAAGTGGAATCATCAGCTTCAGAGACAGCAAGGTTTGAAGTAGAGGAGAGAATATCATCTACTGAGAGAAGATACAGAGTGGATGAGAGGACATAACCCTGAGGAACGCCATATTGTTAAGAAAAGATGGGGAGATCACTCCATCGAAGACTAAAACAGCTGCGGTTGGTGCAACCTACATACTGTCCTCAAGTATTTCCTCTCCAGTACAACCACCCTCTTCCGTTCTGTTGTGTGTAGGGCCCATGACTCGCATCCATACAGCACCGCTGGGACTGCTACGCCATCAAATATACCCATCTGTGTTCTAACTTACATTTCCCTCTCTTCCCACACGTTCCTCAAGTGCATCTTTTACCCCCTCACCCACACCTACACCCAGCTTCATCTCCCGTTATCCCATACGCTGACCTTTCTACTCCCAGATACATATTTTTTTTCCAATATTTATCAGGAATATGGACCACCCTATTATCCCAGTTTCATTTTTGCAGTATATCTTGTTAAGTTAGCCATACCGACGACTCATTTGGAGACTAACAAGAAACATAAAGATGACTTTTGTCTGTATTACGTCATAAGTATCGTTACATATTTTTAACGTTTGATTAGCGAGCAGAATGTCATTCCCGTCTTGTGGAGATTATCGCATAACGCAGATTATGGTCGTATTTCCCCATCCTCCAGCCTTAGATAACGTTTTGTAATCGTCCTAGACACACTGGCCACTTTCCAAACCACATATTCTTACAGTAAATCCTAGTGAACACTGCTCCAGTACTGTAATGTTCCATCGACGAATTAGGACGGAAATGGATAGAATCACAGGACAATAGCAGTTGTTTGTTTTCTTCATGACGATTTCTTCCACTAATTCTTCGTATAATTTATATGTTTATTGATTTATCATTTCCCTATGTTATGTTTATGCAAAAATATTTCAAACAAAGATTAAAAACTTGGTAGTTGAGAGTGTCAAGTATTTTGCGAGCGTTTCATATTGCTGGTTGTGGTTGGTGTATAACTGGTTATGGTTGGTGTATAACTGGTTATGGTTAGTGTATTGCTGGCTATGGTTGGTGTATAACTGGTTATGGTTAGTGTATTGCTGGCTATGGTTGGTGTATAACTGGTTATGGTTAGTGTATTGCTGGCTATGGTTGGTGTATAACTGGTTATGGTTAGTGTATTGCTGGCTATGGTTGGTGTATAACTGGTTATGGTTAGTGTATTGCTGGCTATGGTTGGTGTATAACTGGTTATGGTTGGTGTATAACTGGTTATGGTTAGTGTATTGCTGGCTATGGTTGGTGTATAACTGGTTATGGTTGGTGTATAACTGGTTATGGTTAGTGTATTGCTGGCTATGGTTGGTGTATAACTGGTTATGGTTGGTGTATAACTGGTTATGGTTAGTGTATTGCTGGCTATGGTTGGTGTATAACTGGTTATGGTTGGTGTATAACTGGTTATGGTTGGTGTATAACTGGTTATGGTTGGTGTATAACTGGTTATGGTTAGTGTATTGCTGGCTATGGTTGGTGTATAACTGGTTATGGTTAGTGTATTGCTGGCTATGGTTGGTGTATAACTGGTTATGGTTAGTGTATTGCTGGCTATGGTTGGTGTATAACTGGTTATGGTTGGTGTATAACTGGTTATGGTTGGTGTATAACTGGTTATGGTTGGTGTATAACTGGTTATGGTTAGTGTATTGCTGGCTATGGTTGGTGTATAACTGGTTATGGTTAGTGTATTGCTGGCTATGGTTGGTGTATAACTGGTTATGGTTAGTGTATTGCTGGCTATGGTTGGTGTATAACTGGTTATGGTTAGTGTATTGCTGGCTATGGTTGGTGTATAACTGGTTATGGTTAGTGTATTGCTGGCTATGGTTGGTGTATAACTGGTTATGGTTGGTGTATAACTGGTTATGGTTGGTGTATAACTGGTTATGGTTGGTGTATAACTGGTTATGGTTAGTGTATTGCTGGCTATGGTTGGTGTATAACTGGTTATGGTTAGTGTATTGCTGGCTATGGTTGGTGTATAACTGGTTATGGTTGGTGTATAACTGGTTATGGTTAGTGTATTGCTGGCTATGGTTGGTGTATAACTGGTTATGGTTGGTGTATAACTGGTTATGGTTAGTGTATTGCTGGCTATGGTTGGTGTATAACTGGTTATGGTTGGTGTATAACTGGTTATGGTTAGTGTATTGCTGGCTATGGTTGGTGTATAACTGGTTATGGTTAGTGTATTGCTGGCTATGGTTGGTGTATAACTGGTTATGGTTAGTGTATTGCTGGCTATGGTTGGTGTATAACTGGTTATGGTTGGTGTATAACTGGTTATGGTTAGTGTATTGCTGGCTATGGTTGGTGTATAACTGGTTATGGTTAGTGTATTGCTGGCTATGGTTGGTGTATAACTGGTTATGGTTAGTGTATTGCTGGCTATGGTTGGTGTATAACTGGTTATGGTTAGTGTATTGCTGGCTATGGTTGGTGTATAACTGGTTATGGTTAGTGTATTGCTGGCTATGGTTGGTGTATAACTGGTTATGGTTAGTGTATTGCTGGCTATGGTTGGTGTATAACTGGTTATGGTTAGTGTATTGCTGGCTATGGTTGGTGTATAACTGGTTATGGTTGGTGTATAACTGGTTATGGTTAGTGTATTGCTGGCTATGGTTGGTGTATAACTGGTTATGGTTAGTGTATTGCTGGCTATGGTTGGTGTATAACTGGTTATGGTTGGTGTATAACTGGTTATGGTTAGTGTATTGCTGGCTATGGTTGGTGTATAACTGGTTATGGTTAGTGTATTGCTGGCTATGGTTGGTGTATAACTGGTTATGGTTGGTGTATAACTGGTTATGGTTAGTGTATTGCTGGCTATGGTTGGTGTATAACTGGTTATGGTTAGTGTATTGCTGGCTATGGTTGGTGTATAACTGGTTATGGTTAGTGTATTGCTGGCTATGGTTGGTGTATAACTGGTTATGGTTGGTGTATAACTGGTTATGGTTAGTGTATTGCTGGCTATGGTTGGTGTATAACTGGTTATGGTTGGTGTATAACTGGTTATGGTTAGTGTATTGCTGGCTATGGTTGGTGTATAACTGGTTATGGTTGGTGTATAACTGGTTATGGTTAGTGTATTGCTGGCTATGGTTGGTGTATAACTGGTTATGGTTGGTGTATAACTGGTTATGGTTAGTGTATTGCTGGCTATGGTTGGTGTATAACTGGTTATGGTTAGTGTATTGCTGGCTATGGTTGGTGTATAACTGGTTATGGTTAGTGTATTGCTGGCTATGGTTGGTGTATAACTGGTTATGGTTGGTGTATAACTGGTTATGGTTGGTGTATAACTGGTTATGGTTAGTGTATTGCTGGCTATGGTTGGTGTATAACTGGTTATGGTTGGTGTATAACTGGTTATGGTTGGTGTATAACTGGTTATGGTTGGTGTATAACTGGTTATGGTTGGTGTATAACTGGTTATGGTTGGTGTATAACTGGTTATGGTTGGTGTATAACTGGTTATGGTTGGTGTATAACTGGTTATGGTTAGTGTATTGCTGGCTATGGTTGGTGTATAACTGGTTATGGTTGGTGTATAACTGGTTATGGTTAGTGTATTGCTGGCTATGGTTGGTGTATAACTGGTTATGGTTAGTGTATTGCTGGCTATGGTTGGTGTATAACTGGTTATGGTTAGTGTATTGCTGGCTATGGTTGGTGTATAACTGGTTATGGTTAGTGTATTGCTGGCTATGGTTGGTGTATAACTGGTTATGGTTGGTGTATAACTGGTTATGGTTAGTGTATTGCTGGCTATGGTTGGTGTATAACTGGTTATGGTTGGTGTATAACTGGTTATGGTTAGTGTATTGCTGGCTATGGTTGGTGTATAACTGGTTATGGTTAGTGTATTGCTGGCTATGGTTGGTGTATAACTGGTTATGGTTGGTGTATAACTGGTTATGGTTAGTGTATTGCTGGCTATACAGTCTTTCACATCACTAGTCATTCAGTGTCATCAGTTTCGAATGATGAGAGACCATCTTAGCTTGTGAGGATATCAACTGTTGTGACTCACAGCCATAACCTAAAAGAACGTTGATCCCGTAATGGCTGCGGCTCTCACCACCATTCCGCTTGAACATCTGCTCTTCCTCCAATTTCTGCAATAGCTGGCTTTTGTCAGTGCCACTAATGATCCGGGGCCGTTTCAGATATCTTGGCAAAATCCATATTCTTATCTTTGTATTTGTTTCATGATATGGCAGTTTGTCACGCTAATTCCCCATGTTCTTCCACTTTTGATTAAAGTCTGTACTGACCATCAGTCATAAGTTGGATATAATCAAAATGTTCTGATATATTTTGAGATCTATTTTCATCATTGTCTGTGTAATGGTATCTTTTGGATGAAAAAGTTCGTCTTGCTTGTTAATGCAACTTGGAACGCAATGTGGACAATTAAGAAGCTCGTATATACCAAAGAAGTTCATGTTTCATGTTAAGACTGTCTGGACCTGTGTTTAGGTGTTGAGCCTGTGTCGAGGTGTTGTACTCATGTAGAGGCTGTATGTACCTCGTCCAACCCAGGGACTTAGTAACGTGCACCTAAAAACATGTTCTTCCTGCTTCTCCCTAGTTTATTTCACATTTGGCCCCGATAAACTTAGTGAACGTTGCCAAACACCTGCATGTCCAGGGGGAGAGGGAAAATTAAATGTATGAGAATCCGGGTTATCACTGCGAACGATCTTTGGCTTTTTTTTTCACGAAGCAAATATATTTTGATTATATTGGAAATATTGAAACTGTCTTTTTTTAACTATTTCATTTTATATTTTTAATATTTAGTCTTAACGATGACAACAGAATTTTTTTTCTTTTAAAGATTAGGACGTATCTTGGTTCACTGACTCGCCTAAACATCTCAGCGAGTTAAGCATTCAGTTTAATGCAACTTTTTTTCATACATCTTTGCCATTTCCCCGCTTTAGCGAGGTGATGCCATGAACAGACGAAGAGATGGCCTCATTCGCTCAGCTGTGCTTTATCTGTCATGTGAACTTCACAGAAACCAGAGCCCCTTTATCCACAATCAGGCATGAGCTATAGATAAGATTATGTAGGGGAGGTTGGACGTGTTGGAAAAGATATGATTAAGTGCGATATGTGGTTTGATCAAGTAAGTAATGAAAGGGTAAGAGAGATATGTGGTAATAAGTATGGTTGAGTGAGAGGATGTGTTGAAATGGTTTGGACATATGGATAGAATAAGTAAGGAAAGGTTGACAGAGAGGATATATGTGTCAGAGGTGGAGGGAAAAAAATTGGTGAGACCAAATTGGAGATGGAAGGATGGAATGAAAATGATTTTGAGCGAATGGGGCCTGAACATGCGGGAGGGTGAAAGGCATGCACGGGATAGTGCGAATTGGAATGATTTGACATACTGGAGTCGAAGTGCTGTCAGTGGACTGAACCAAGGCACTTGAAGCGTCTTAGAAAGATCCTTGGGGCCTGGATGTAGATAGGGAGAGGATGTAGATAGGGAGAATGGATATGAGCGAATGTGGCCTTATCTGTTCCTGGCACTACCTCGCTAGCACAGGAAACGGTGATGGAGTATGAACAACTATCCGATGTTGTGTGTGCAATAAGCCTTCGTTGCATTTTGTTGTCACGTTGCTTGTAGAGGTCGTTGTTGCGATTGTTGAACGCTCGACTTTACTGTTGCATGAACCGCTTAAAGCGGTGGGTGATCCACGGAGCGTCGGTCGGGTGTAGTTTTACCGTCGTCTGGCGAGAGAAGTGTTGGTAGGCCTGGCTGCAGGTGTCATGATACTTCTTCCACCTGATTTTAACATCATCTTCTAGTCACCTCAGTCCAGCGATAACGTGTTTCCCACCAACATATATTTTGCTTTGGTGAGTCAGTAAGTGGCCGATAAGATTAGTGTCAGCCCACTTATCCCGGGAGATGGTTGGTCACAGTAAACATGGGCCTAGGTTTTGATAAAGGGGTTTTACTGAAGCCATGGCGTATGGGCCACCATGACACTCTTGACTGATCACCATCACATGTAAGACATCGAAACCACAGCCCCCTGTGCACAGCCAGGCCTTTCGATCCGTTTCACGTGCCCTGTTTCATTTCATTGACAGCGCAACGATCCCTGTATACATACCACCTCGCTCCAATTTACACTATCCTGTGCACACCGTACACCCTCCTGCATATTCAGGCTCGAGCACTCAAAACATTATTCACTCCATTCTTCCATCTCCCTTTTGGTCTCCCTTCTTATCCTCACCCTTCTGACCCAGATATCCTCTTTTCACTCATTCTCCCCAAATGTCTACTATTTTAGTACTTCCTCTTCATCTCTCTCAACTATACTCTTCTCGTTAACATATGTCTCTCATATGTCCTGGGAGCATTTAGAATTTGTGAAAGATGGGTCGATATCTGTAAGGAAGAAAATGGGATGTTTGAAGGTTTAAAAGTCCCAAGGATGTTGTGTGAATGTAAGACGTGGGCTATAGATAACGTTGTGCGGAGGAGGATGCGTGTTTTTAGAAATGAAATGTTTAAGGACATTATATAGAGTGAGGTGGTTTGATGGAGTGAGCAATAAAAGGGCAAGAGAGAGGTGTAGTTGAATGAGCCAAAGAGGGTGTGCTGAAATGGTATGGACCTATGAAGAGAATGAGTGAGGAGAGGTTAAAGAGTTGACATTTGTGAGGAATTGGTTTGACAAGAAGGGTTGAAGATGAGAGGATTGTGTGAAAAAGATTTTGATTGGGGCCTGAATACACAAGAGGGTGTACAGGGGTCGACGTTCTGTCAGTGGACTGAACCAGGGCATGTCAAGCAGTCGGAGGAAACCATGGATAGGTCTGTGGGTCCTGGTTGTGGATAGGAGGCTGTGTTTTCGATGCATTGCCCATTGCACATGAAAACTAGAGTATGTATGTGAGCGAATGTGGCCTTTCTTTATCCTTCATTTATATATATATATATATATATATATATATATATATATATATATATATATATATATATATATATTCTCATCAGAATAGGGATCCCATCCACAGTACGATGAGGTGGCTGCATTTGTGCTTGATGACGTCAGGTCAGACCAGCCTAGACGGTGCGTCAAGAGTTGTGGTCGCCAGCCGGACGTGCCGCCAGCCTCCACGGCACTGCGCATTTACGGCTCCGCCATTGTGATCATGGCCTGTCATTTTCTGTTGCCCTTTTCTATGTATTTTTTTAGTCATCTGGCACGTGTACGCAACGCTGATGCGTCTCGTGTGACGTATAGCGGCGTTAGTTCCCGACTCTGTTCTTGACAGGATCAAGAGAGACGAGTCATAAAAACACTAAGGAACGAGCCATATGTTTGCAATGAAGCAGTTGCAGTGTTGATATAACATGTTAGCAAATAGGGGTTGCTGAGGACTGATTAATGACTACTTCCTCATCTTCTTCACCCGAGATGGCCTTGACCATGGCACGTTATTTGCCTGTGCCATGTCGCTCACTCAAAGAAAAAAATGTAAATCACTAACAGTTAAGTAGCTTAATTCAGACGATCACCTTTAATGTGTGAGTGTGTGTGTGTGTGTGTATATATATATATATATATATATATATATATATATATATATATATATATATATATATATAGGGAAAATGATTTGGTAAACAGAGAAGAGGTAGTAAAAGCTTTGCGGAAGATGAAAGCCGGCAAGGCAGCAGGTTTGGATGGTATTGCAGTGGAATTTATTAAAAAAGGGGGTGACTGTATTGTTGACTGGTTGGTAAGGTTATTTAATGTATGTATGACTCATGGTGAGGTGCCTGAGGATTGGCGGAATGCGTGCATAGTGCCGTTGTACAAAGGCAAAGGGGATAAGAGTGAGTGCTCAGATTACAGAGGTATAAGTTTGTTGAGTATTCCTGGTAAATCATATGGGAGGGTATTGATTGAGAGGGTGAAGGCATGTACAGAGCATCAGATTGGGGAAGAGCAGTGTGGTTTCAGAAGTGGTAGAGGATGTGTGGATCAGGTGTTTGCTTTGAAGAATGTATGTGAGAAATACTTAGAAAAGCAAATGGATTTGTATGTAGCATTTATGGATCTGGAGAAGGCATATGATAGAGTTGATAGAGATGCTCTGTGGAAGGTATTAAGAATATATGGTGTGGGAGGCAAGTTGTTAGAAGCAGTGAAAAGTTTTTATCGAGGATGTAAGGCATGTGTACGTGTAGGAAGAGAGGAAAGTGATTGGTTCTCAGTGAATGTAGGTTTGCGGCAGGGGTGTGTGATGTCTCCATGGTTGTTTAATTTGTTTATGGATGGGGTTGTTAGGGAGGTGAATGCAAGAGTTCTGGAAAGAGGGGCAAGTATGAAGTCTGTTGTGGATGAGAGAGCTTGGGAAGTGAGTCAGTTGTTGTTCGCTGATGATACAGCGCTGGTGGCTGATTCATGTGAGAAACTGCAGAAAGCTGGTGACTGAGTTTGGTAAAGTGTGTGAAAGAAGAAAGTTAAGAGTAAATGTGAATAAGAGCAAGGTTATTAGGTACAGTAGGGTTGAGGGTCAAGTCAATTGGGAGGTAAGTTTGAATGGAGAAAAACTGGAGGAAGTAAAGTGTTTTAGATATCTGGGAGTGGATCTGGCAGCGGATGGAACCATGGAAGCGGAAGTGAATCATAGGGTGGGGGAGGGGGCGAAAATCCTGGGAGCCTTGAAGAATGTGTGGAAGTCGAGAACATTATCTCGGAAAGCAAAAATGGGTATGTTTGAAGGAATAGTGGTTCCAACAATGTTGTATGGTTGCGAGGCGTGGGCTATGGATAGAGTTGTGCGCAGGAGGGTGGATGTGCTGGAAATGAGATGTTTTAGGACAATGTGTGGTGTGAGGTGGTTTGATCGAGTAAGTAATGTAAGGGTAAGAGAGATGTGTGGAAATAAAAAGAGCGTGGTTGAGAGAGCAGAAGAGGGTGTTTTGAAATGGTTTGGGCACATGGAGAGAATGAGTGAGGAAAGATTGACCAAGAGGATATATGTGTCGGAGGTGGAGGGAACGAGGAGAAGTGGGAGACCAAATTGGAGGTGGAAAGATGGAGTGAAAAAGATTTTGTGTGATCGGGGCCTGAACATGCAGGAGGGTGAAAGGAGGGCAAGGAATAGAGTGAATTGGATCGATGTGGTATACCGGGGTTGACGTGTGGACGTGTGTGTGTATACATTTGTGTATGGGGGTGGGTTGGGCCATTTCTTTCGTCTGTTTCCTTGCGCTACCTCGCAAACGCGGGAGACAGCGACAAAGCAAAATAAATAAATAAATAAATAAATATATATATATATATATATATATATATATATATATATATATATATATATATATATATATATGTATATATATATATATATATAATTTCTTTCTTTCAAACTATTCGCCATTTCCCGCATTAGCAAGGTAGCGTTAAGAACAGAGGACTGGGCCGCTGAGGGAATATCCTCTCCTGGCCCCCTTCTCTGTTCTTTCTTTTGGAAAATTAAAGAAAAAAGAAATGAGAGGGGAGGATTTCCAGCCCCTCGCTCCATATATATATATATATATATATATATATATATATATATATATATATATATATATATATATATATATTCTTTCTTTTTTCTTTTAAACTATTCGCCATTTCCCGCGTTAGCGAGGTAGCATTAAGAACAGAGGACTGGGCCTTTGAGGGAATACCCTCACCTGGCCCAATTCTCTGTTCCTTCTTTTGGAAAATTAAAAAAAAAAAAAAGAATACTTCATCGCCGTTTTTCGCGTCAGCGAGGTAGCGCGTGGAAACATACGAAAAAGACCCATCCACTCGTACACACACATATATACACGCACATACGTTCATATATACGTAACATGTACACACATACGAACGCATACATACACGTACACAGACATATACGAAAATACACATGTTCGTATCCATACTTATTTGCTTTCATCCATTTCGGCGCCACCCCGCCCCACAGGAAACAGCACTGTTACCCCCTGCGTCAGAGGTAGCGCTAGGAAAACTAAGAAAAGGCCATATTCGTTCACACAAAATCTCTAGCTGTCGTGTGTGTGTGTGTGTGTACCAAAAGGTTGATTAAAATTTTCCATAACATTTAACTTGATTTGCTGTTTTTTCGGTTAGTTTGGGAAAATTTATGAAAAAAAAACAAACTTGTGTACGTGTTTGGGGCAACATGTCGGTTCGCTTTCTTACAGTAAGGTTAGGTTGTTGTCCACACACCCAGACCCTCCAGTGGCATATCCAAAGCTTTGTTAGATGTCAACATGTTCCTGTAGATGTTGATTTGACCAGTTGACCACAATGACACGACCCTTGGCAACTAAACCCTTGGACAAGATGGCCTAGCTTTTGACCTGACTTTTAAAGGGCCAAGTCAAAAGCTAGTCTAACATAGACCTGACTTTTAAAGGGCCAAATCATAAGCTAGTTTAACATACATACTCCTGAGTTGTGCTCAAGCGTCGCACTCAGGGGGGGGGGAGGTTAATGTACGGCGCAGTTGGTGGCAACAGTCTTTGTTCTCGGTGGAAACTCCCATGTTGGACGGAACGGATTGTTGTTGTCCGTCGTGCATTACCGAGCGAACGCACTGCAAGGTTTGTGGCAGCACACGTTACATTGAATGGCAGAATGAAGAGGGATCATTCCCCCCCCCCCTCCCTCTGTAACGTACTACATAACATTACAGAAAATGAACGTCGAAATTAACGAAATGTTGGTCGACGGATTTAGAGGGATTATGTGTGGTGACGTGCGCTGCTGGGACATGCCTCACCATATTGCCGAGTGTGGAAGGCAGGACAGCATTGCACAAAATATCTCTTTTTTTCGTCCAAATTTTACAGAATGTTCCATGAGAAATTATCATTTATACAGTATGTAAAGAATGTAATAACCCATATGGTGGGTGGGTTAGTCACACATTTAGTCAGCATGGGCACATGGTAATATGGTCCATAGAGGGCTTGATATCGGGATATGGAGGTGGCCAGGTTATCCTCCTCTGCACGAATGTACGACCCTTAGGTATAATGACCTGACCTCATACCTCGCTCTTATGGGTCAGGTCATAGATATGCTGTCATACTCCAGGGGCGTACCATATTCCTCTGAGGATCTACTGTCTTGCTTAAAGGGCCTTGCCATCTTGTTCAAAGGCTCTTATCAACTTGCTCAAAGACCCCTTTAAGGATCTACTGTCTTGCTTAAGGGCATCAACATCTTATTCAAAGGCTTTATCAACTTGCTCAAAGGCCCCACTATCTTTCTTAAGGGCCATTCAATCTTGCTCAAGGGTCCTAACATCTTGTTCAAGGACCCAACTATTTTTCTCAAAGGCCTCTATCTTCTAGCTCAAAGACCCCTTTAAGGATCTACTGTCTTGCTTAAGGGCATCAACATCTTGTTCAAAGGCTTTATCAACTTGCTCAAAGGCCCCACTATCTTTCTTAAGGGCCATTCAATCTTGTAGCATTAACATCTTATTCAAAGGTTTTATCAACTTGCTCAAAGGCCCCACTATCTTTCTTAAGGGTCATTCAATCTTGCTCAAGGGTCCTAACATCTTGTTCAAGGGCCCAGCTATTTTTCTCAAAGGCCTCTGTATCTTCTTGTTCCAGGACCCAACCAACTAGTTTAAAGTCTAGCATTTTTATCAAGGGCGCTACAATCTTGAGTATAATGGCACCCGCCATAACGGTGCATGGATGTAATGGCACGAGGGATAACAGTACACGAGTCATGGCATGGCAGACGACGGTGCATGGATATAAAGGGATCGGTGTTTACGGTGCATGGATATGATAGTGGGGAAGATAACGGTACATGGAAGTAATGGCACCGGTCATAACAGTACATGGATGTAATGACATGGAAGATAAGGGTACACGGATATAATGGCATCGCTTTTTACGGTGCCTGGATATAATGGTATGGGAGGTAGCGGTACTCTGATGTAATGGCGTGGGAGGTAGCGGTACTCTGATGTAATGGCATGGGAGGTAGCGGTACTCTGATGTAATGGCATGGGAGGTAGCGGTACTCTGATGTAATGGCATGGGAGGTAGCGGTACTCTGATGTAATGGCATGGGAGGTAGCGGTACTCTGATGTAATGGCATGGGAAGTAGCGGTACTCTGATGTAATGACACGGGAGGTAGCGGTACTCTGCTGTAATGGCATGGGAGGTAGCGGTACACGGATATAAAGGCAGGGGTGAGGGGGATATCATGTATACTGGTGTAATGACATGGGAGATAACGGTACAGTGATGTAATGGCACTCCTGTAATGACATGGGAGATAACGGTACAGTGATGTAATGGCACTCCAGATAACGGTACACTGATGTAATGGCATGGGAGATAACGGTACACTGATATAATGGCATGGGAGATAACGGTACACTGATATAATGGCATGGAAGATAACGGTACACTGATATAATTGCATGGAAGATAACGGTACACTGATATAATGGCATGGGAGATAACGGTACACTGATATAATGGCATGGAAGATAACGGTACACTGATATAATTGCATGGAAGATAACGGTACACTGATATAATGGCATGGAAGATAACGGTACACTGATATAATGGCATGGAAGATAACGGTACACTGATATAATGACATGGAAGATAACGGTACACTGATATAATGGCATGGGAGATAACGGTACACTGATATAATGGCTTGAGACATTATTTTATAATCCAGGTGGTTGACACAGATTGTAGTCAAATAGTCTCTAATATCTTGTCTTTCTCCAAGTGTGCTCTAGGCCAGATGATTGTGCTTAATGATGATAATGTTGTGCTCAGGGGCCATAAAGTGGTGCTTAAGGTCACAATGTCGTGCTCAAGGGTAGTACCGTCGTGCTAAAGGCTCGCATCGTCTTGCAGAAGGGTCATTACGTCATGCTCGAGGGTCTTAACTAACATGCTGTCATCCTCACGGGTCGTGCCGTCATGCTCGGGGGTCATACTCTCATGCTCATATATATTACCAGTCTGCTCAAGGGTATTTTGTAGGGTCGTACCGCCATGCTTAGTTCAACCGTCGTTTTTAAGGGTCGTATCGTCGTGTTTAAGGGTGATGTTGTTCGTGCAAAAAAGGCTGTACCGTCGTGTTCAAGGGCAACGCGTCGTAGGACAACTGTCAGTAAGTACTGAGGACGACTTTTTGTAGTCGTGAGCCCATGGAGATACCGTGGGTCGTCACAGTGCTTGAGATGGTCCGCTGTGTCCACCAGGGTGTGACAGGTCGTCCTCTCCTGCAGCGGGCGGACGTGGGGGCCACAGACCGTGTCCTGTGGCAGAGTCAGCCTCCCCCACCCAGTCACATATTGGGGTTGACACGTTGGCAGAACTCCCACCTTTTTTTTTTTCCTTTATCAACCACAATTGATCTTCTAACCTTCACATTTTAGTTTCCAAACCTCCCTGACTTGCGCTGTGTAACCCGGAGTCGTTTTTGATATTTCCCATTCAGGTTTAACTTAATTCTGCGAGTAAAACTGCACTTTATAGTTCGCTCCCTAATTTTCTTTGTGAAGAGTTTACGTTACAAATGCAGATTACCGTCTCATATCTTGAACTGCGGAAAAACAGCTAAAATTCTGCACGTATAACACGGGTGATGTTCAGTCTCCTCGGGGGGATGACGCATCCGTCACGTGACAAACATCGTCCTTGGCGCAGCTGCTCTCCGTCCCGCCTCCTGCTGGCGGCCGCCCAACTCGGCCAACATTACATTTGCTGTTGAAATAACTTCAGCCGTCCAGGTGTGGTGTGGGCAGCAGCTAGGGCGATTCCCCCTCACCCTTCCTCCCTTGAGTTCAATGTTTGATAAACTTATAAAAAGGTCATGGTGCTTTATATAATACTTTTAAATATTCTACATATTTTAGTCACTCAAGGAATGATAAATTACATATATATATATATATATATATATATATATATATATATATATATATATATATAGGGGATAGGGGAGAAAGAATACTTCCCACGTACTCCCTGCGTGTCGTAGAAGGCGACTAAAAGGGAAGGGAGCGGGGGGCTGGAATTCCTCCCCTCTATTTTTTTTCAAATTTTCCAAAAGAAGGAACAGAGGAGGGGGCCAGGTGAGGATATTCCTCTGTTCTTACTGCTATCTCGCTAATGCGGGAAATGGCGAATAGTATGAATGAAAAGGAAAAAGATCTTTTAGGGATGTACTCGTCACCAATGAAGCATCGTATCCTTTTCATCTGCTGCTTAAAACATAATAACGAGATGAACTCCGTCTGCAAGACCATATTAATTTGTTTAACCGAACTCGACTCCCTTGATCGTTGTGTTCGGCTGTTTAATGTTAACAAATGCTATAAACTTAAATTCATTCCTAATGAAATTACTTTTTTTTACAACTGTGTTCAGTTTTATGAAAATTTGGTTAATATTAGTAATTTAAGCGTGAAATCCTCAGATAGAAGGCGTACTTAATACTTACATACCATTCTAGTTTTGGGCTCGACCTTATCCAGCTTATTGAGCCTCTTATTCAGACACAGTAGGTGTGAACAATCCCTGTGAATGAAATTAAAGTTAGGTATGTGTGTGTCTGAAGAACAATATTTTCGACATTTATTTAAGAGTGATTTTATTGAGTTCAGTGCAATCGAGGGGGAAAAATATACAATGTAGACGATAGGCCTAAGAGAAGGGTAAGGGGGGAAGTCGCACTGAAAAGTCTTAAACATCGGGGGTGGTAGTTTGCTGACGTCACTGATCAACAAATTTTCATCAAGCATGGCTTGTGGTGGACTTGATATACTTTTGGACACTGATTTCGATTTTTTTTTTATGTATTATATCTACTTTTCATGAGAGATTTGGCATTGCTGAAAAAGCAAGCCGAACTTTTGGCATCTTGTCTAAAGTAAAAATGTCTGCTCGCAATACTTATTTCAGGAAAAGGAGTCAGACTCTTACTTCTCATTTTCCCGTGGATGGGCCACTCTGTTTTTGCTACAACATTGACACATTATTCCACTGCTTATCCCATGAGCATGATCCCCTCCTGGCGCTCCTTCATCGGCTCAACTAAGAAAAGTCTTAAAGCGGTGCTGCTCCACAATGGGAACAAGAAACCCTCTGTTCCTGTAGGGCATTCAGTGCTCATGAAAGAGTGTTATGAGAACATGTAGGCACTCCTAGATGCCATGAAATACAAAAATTTCAACTGGAAAATATGTGGGGACTTGAAAGTGATCCGCATGCTGATGCTGACGAACAAGGGAGAGCGCTTCCATCAGGACATCAGCTCGTTGGAGCATCGATACCAGGGTTTCTAGAATGAAGGAATGCTTGCAGATTACTGCTGTATGTTATACTGGGATGAGCCAGAGTCAGAGCACCATAAGAGGTACAGAGCTCAGCACTTTTAGCTTGTGAAGATCTTCTTAGAAGGTTAAAAGCTCAAAAGCTTTTAAGCTTGTCCTTCTGGATATTATCTTCTTTGTATACCTTCTACCTAGGAATACTGAATTTCTGCGAAAAAAAAAGTTTCAAGTGGTACAAATCTTATCATTTTACCTTCGCCCCTGCATCATGTATCCGCAGTTGAACTGAAAAAGTATGTCTCCGTAGAAAGAAAAAAAAGAGACGTGTTGTACTGTACTGGACTAACAACTCGTAATCTGCATCGGAAATACGTCTTGAAAAGTTACACTGCATCCTTGATGAGAGAAAAAAAAGTTCATTTTTGTTGACCAGTGGTGTTATGTTCCCAGTGGTTGGGATGGGGATATTCTTGTTAGCAGGCTGAACAAACTCGCTCTTGTCAGCTGGTGACGCTGTCGCTGTGCTGGTAGTCGTATCTGTGAGTGTAAAAAAAAATATATACGACCAAACCATTGCAGTCCTTTGTGAAATATAAAACTAGAACTAATGTATTCAATATTTTGAACAAGATTGCTAACTTATGTGAGAGATATTGTAGTCTTTCAGTGTTTTTCAGTTATGCTGACCTAAGTGTTATTCCGTCATTACTATTAAGAAGAGATCGTTCTGCCCATGCCTCGTCCGCACCGAAGAAACATGGAGCTTTTTATGTGAAAAGTTCGTAGTTGTCGACTGTTTAAACCACATGCACTTTAATTAGATGCAGCGCATCAACCTTATTAAGCTTACAGATGAATATTTACTCTTAGCGATTGTTATCCTTCGTAGAAATAAGACGATATACGCAATTTTAGAAGTGAACATATGTAATAAGCCTCCTTTTTCTGTAGGACTGTCTGATTGCAAAATTGTATCCAAATGAATGTCGATACTGACCTGGCTTCTTTTAGTTCTGAGGTCACATCACGTCACAAGGCTAGGCTTCCTGGCTTCCTCTCACAGTGCTAAGGTCACGTCACGTCACAAGGCTAGGCTTCCTGGCTTCCTCTCACAGTACGTCACAGTACTATTTCAGGAACATAACACTATTCTTTGGCCCAGTGTAAGTACTCTGAATACTTCGTTACAGTAAATCTCGTTTGCCTATTGTTACTAATGGCTAGCTGGAGTGTGTAGTAGCCGTCCAATAAACCAGTGTAAGCATTATGGGGGGGGGGGGGGGTTCTGAAACGCCTGGTTGCTTTCCTACCACTCAGACACAGACCATCTAATGCCATCATGTTAGGACGTAACATGTGTTCCATATGGCAACTTAGTCTGTAGAGAATCTCTGTATTCTGTTGAACACGACGGTTTGGTCTTGTGAGTTCAGGAGAAAAAAAAAATATGAATTGTGTATGCTATTGTGATTTGCTAGAGTTATACATGTGCAGATCAATTTTCTTATCCTTTGTATAATGTTAACTAGTTAATCACTAGAGTAGGAACCATTGGTATGATATCTCTTATACGCTTTTAATTTGACAATTACAGGTCAGGTCAAACAATAGGTCATTGTACCCAAGGATCGCACCATCGTGGTCATTCGTCATAGCTTGGTGTTTGAAGGGTTAAGTAGCGATGATTTGTGACCGATCAGGAGTTCCCAGGCTTCACATGTCGCCTGCTAACCATGACATACATTCAGGGATGGCTTTGATCGTCCTTCCGTCATCGGAAGTCACACTTTAATGTTCAACTTTCCTTTGATTACTCCTTGAAAACTCTTAGTGTCACATACCCTGAAACTTTATAAAGTTGTTTCCCAGCATGTTAAGAGTTGAATGGCGTCAGACCGACTCTGGGTTGTATTCTTTTCTTTAGATATTCCACTTTAAAAGGTTTAACTTTTGAAGTTTGCCACCGATCAGGGAAGTACTGCTCGTCAGAGTAATGTGGTCAGGGCCGGCTGCGCAGTATGCCAGGATTTCATTGGCGATCAAGTTTCACTCCTTTGGCCCAAGTTTTTATTTTCTCTTACTGCCTCACCTAAACGTCGGCTGTTTGCATTCAGTCCACAAACACAGCCTCTTCATCTTACACATAACTTTGCACCGCACGTAACTCACACGATCTTATTATAACTAGATTTTTTCTGGAGAGTGCTGCGCGTTGGCTTTTTATTTTAATTATTATTTTACACAATCTCGTAGAAAGTGCTTATGATTAAAAAAGTATTTCATAACTGGAAGATATTTCATCCTTTTGCTACGAGCCTTTATACAATTGTTTCCCAGCATTAAAGAAATGAATGGCACAAGAGCCATAAGTCGCTTGCTTTATATGTTAAGAAAGGAGAGAAATATTGCTAGTATTAGACATGATTTGGCCCAACTTTCGGTAGATAAATGTTATGTGACCTGTGGTGGTGCACAGAGGGATGGGAATCCATTAGTCGTAACGTGTGCTTTGTTTTTTTTATACTATACAGAGTGGAGTGGCATAGAATCTTCCAAGCTGTACCTAGATTTTGGTGCTAGGCTGGCGGATCACACGGTTGTGAGAAAGGGTCTGTTTGACCTAAGTACTCAGGCTGGTTTCAGAAGTGAATTACTCCTGGGTTGTGAGTCAGGTCAGTGGTCGGAGTTCGTACTGGGATAGAACTGAGATGGAGATAAAGTGGTGCTGGTATTAAGGGGTTATGTGCAGAGAAGTTTATGAACGGAGTCAATTAGGGTAAAAATGTGTGAACTATTAAACTGGTTGCCATAGGAAGAAGGTGTGGCCACATTGACTTGAGTTTGTTGTGACTTCGGAAAGTTACCCTGGATGTGAACAATGTGAGAATTTTTGATCTTGTATTCAATGTTGTGAATAAGGTTCCATTTAGCTAGAAAGGAAATTGATTTGTATATTTATTGTTTTGTATATGGCAGATATTTTTGTAATATTTTGTAAATAACTGATTAGATTTTCTTTTTTGTGTAAATTAATTACCTCTATATCCTGATAATTGAACCCCCAGCCATTTGCGTGGCAGCCATGAAGCCTAAGCCCCAGACTACATTGAATTTGAAAAATACCCACTCCGTAAACCACTGGCTGATGCACGGATCCCGCTGGTGCGTCACGCATCGTCTGTGTGTGTGCATCGCACCCTGGACAAGGAATGAAGGAAGGCTTTTTAACCGTAAATTATATATATATATATATATATATATATATATATATATATATATATATATATATATATATATATATATATATATATATATATCAACCGTGTCATGAGCACATGATATCTAATGTAATCTGTTCACTACTTTACCTCGAGAATCGAACCCCGGACCATCTTCGTGAACGCCGAGCCGAAAACATTTTTTTTAAAGCTCTGGCTGGGGTTAGGCTACCTGGCTGCCACACAGATGGTCCAGGTTCGATTCTCGGGATATAATGTTACATAGTTATATCAGATATTATGTGTATATTCCATGGTTGAGATACATATACATTACCGTAGCGCCATGTGAATCCATTAAAAAGCCTTCCTACCTTGCCCAAACTGTGAGCGGCAATATTTCCTTTACGAGGTTGCGTGACGCATCAGCGAGATGCATGAATCACCTATTGGTTATGGACATGCATACATACATATTATTTAAGATTGACGTAGCTTGAGGATTAGTTTTTTTTAATGTTGAAGGCTCCTGTCACGGACAAAAGTCCACATCAAATGCTGGGCCTTAAATGAAATTTTGAGAGAATTATGAGACGGAAAGAAAAAGGGAAAGTATTTATGAATTTTTGAGAACGTGAAAAACTTAGTCTTTAGAAATGTGCTGGCTATAGTTATTGGGAAAGATGTGGGAGAGTAGAGAGTTCCGAAGCTTCGACGTGTGGGGAAAGAAGCAGCAGCTTGCCGAGCATTGTGTGGTATACCAAGTGGTGTGGGCACACAAGCAGCCAGCACTTAGTAGGAAAAACCAAAGTTATACCTATAGAAGAGGGAAAGTGAACCGACATTGCGGCGTAGGGCAAGTGGGTCAAGTTTGGGTCAAGTTAGCCTGGTACAGTTTATATAGCGAATCGCTTTCGACTCGACTCTGTCAAGTAAGAACGTAGAGCTAGAACCACTCCATACAAGGACGAGTCAGTCCCTTGTATAAACGGAGCAACTGTTCAGAAGAGGTTTTGACCTAACGTCAAAGGGTCATACCCTCTTCTTCATATGTAAACGTGCGGATAGGTCTTATCGCTCTAGGCTAGACAGGCCTCCTACTTACATAGCTTTCAAATTGATCACAATTTTTCTTAATTTTGTGACACTTCTTAGTAAGCGTAGTATTATTTTTTTCCTAAGTCGACCTGATATTGAGACAATTCTCGCAAGCTTCACAAGAATATATATATATATATATATATATATATATATATATATATATATATATATATATATATATATACTTTCTCCCCTATCCCTGGGGATAGGGGAGAAAGAATACTTCCCACGTATTCCCTGCGTGTCGTAGAAGGCGACTAAAAGGGAAGGGAGCGGGGGGCTGGAAATCTTCCCCTCTCATTTTTTTTTTTTTTTCCAAAAGAAGGAACAGAGAAGGGGGCCACATGAGGATATTCTCTCAAAGGCCCAGTCCTCTGTTCTTAACGCTACCTCGCTAATGCGGGAAATGGCGAATAGTATTAAATATATATATATATATATATATATATATATATATATATATATATATATATATATATATATATATATTATTTATCCCTGGGGATAGGGGAGAAAGAATGCTTCCCACGTATTCCCTGCGTGTCGTAGAAGGCGACTAAAAGGGGAGGGAGCGGGTTGCTGGAAATCCTCCCCTCTCGTTTTTTTCAATTTTCCAAAAGAAGGAACAGAGAAGGGGGCCAGGTGAGGATATTCTCTCAAAGGCCCAGTCCTCTGTTCTTAACGCTACCTCGCTATTGCGGGAAATGGCGAATAGTACGAAAAAAAAGAAAATATATATATTATTATCATTGTAATACTTAATCGACGTTTCCAGTGCCAGCGAGGTAGCACGAAGAAAGACCCATCCATTCATATGCACACATGTTTACACACACGTACATATACATATCAACATATACATATATATCAACATATACATACACATACACAGACATATACTTGCTTGCCTTCATCCATTCTTGGCGTCATCCCACCCCACAGGAAACTGTATCGCCACCTCTTGCGTCAGCGAGTTAGCGCCAGGAAAACGAAAGGAAAAGGCCTCGTTCGCTCACACTCATTCTCTAGTTATCATGTGTAATTCACTGAAACCACAGCTCTTTGTCCACATCCAGGCCCCACAGACCTTTCCATGGTTATGCATTAACTGATTAATGAAGTGAAAAAAGTATTTGTGGAAGTCCGCAGAATTTCTAGAATTTTCTTCTGCTGTAAGTTGGGTGTATTTCTCACCGTTGGAGAGGCGTTTAGGGGAAATTAGTGATTAGCTTATAATAACAGCGAATTGAAACAAAACAGTCCGTTAAATGCCAAACTACTACACAAGGGGACTCTTCTGCTAATCCCGATGAACAGGGAATGCTTCTACTTTGTATGTTGCATCTAATACCTGTCATCACTGAAAGTGATTATGTAAGCTCATTCCTTTCGTGGTATCAAAGTGCAATACGTGTTTGGCACACTGGTTGAACATTATGTTTGCTGTTCATGAATCTTTACTCTCCTTGTTGATGAATAGTTTGGGTTATCTCCTAGTTACGCCCTTTGTTGAAAGGTTTGAACTGGAACTTGACCTGCTTCAGTTCATGGAGAAGAATTCCACCTTTGACTAGAAAAATGGAGATATTTTGGTATTTTTATACATATATCCACCCAGTCTTATTTTACCTTCAATACGTATATTGTAATGCAGGCTACACAAATGCTCCTTGGGACACAACTTTTTGTTTGATTTACTTTCGGATTTTTTTTACGCTGA
Source organism: Panulirus ornatus (assembly GCF_036320965.1). Taxonomy (NCBI): domain Eukaryota; kingdom Metazoa; phylum Arthropoda; class Malacostraca; order Decapoda; family Palinuridae; genus Panulirus; species Panulirus ornatus. The sequence continues at coordinate 17,244,685 of NC_092231.1, read as the reverse complement.
ATAAGGACTGTCGTGGACTATGAGGAACAAAATTACGTGCTGAATGGTCCAGTCATCACTACTGAATCTCTGTTTTAAAGACTGGTGAAACTGGTGTGATATCGAACACTTGAAAATTTCTTTCGTTTCAGCATTGTTGGCAGTATGTAAACAAATGAGCAACAACATTAACCATACGTTTATTAACTTGGATAGAAAAACAAATAATTATTATTACGAGAGACATTACCAAAATTATGAATAATAAATTTGTTTCAAATTAGAATAGTTCATGAAAAGTAATACCATAGCTCCTCATTTGATAATACTTTGGTCTTCGTCTGACTAGCAAACGGAGTACGACAGGTGCGATACGGTCCGTCTTGTTTTACAGAATTTCCCACGTTTGACGGGTTGATCAAGTTCAGGAACCAGCCTGCCTGTCATTGAATACATTTTTCTTAAGTGTGAAGTCCCATCAGTTTAGAGAATGGCATGTGTTCCGAGACATAAGTGTTGGAATGTACGGTATGTCATTCATGTGGACAGCTGATCGCAACATCATAATAATCTCATCCTGGGATGTCTCCGAGATGTTAACTACCAGTTTTGACAGTTTCTGACCACCGGGTCACCCTGTGGGATATAAAGACGGTGCCACAGTCGTCTTGTAAGGTCTGTCAGTGAGTCTGAGGAAGTTGAGGTAGATGATAAGAGTTCTATGGGCCGGAGTTCGTGATAAAATGTAGAGAAAGTTGTGTGGGAGTGGCTCGGTAAGTGATGCCATAGGCTAATGCAGCACTTTGAAGGATCCAGCTGTTGTAGACTAAGGCCGTAGGCTTTACCTTCTCAGAAAGTAAATTTTCATAGCGTAAAGAGGGTTTTTATCATGTGTGCATATGAATTTGGGAATGTGGACCTGAAAAAGAATGCTTAAATATTTTTGATTCTGTAAGCACATTCATTTGCAGTCTTGATGTATTTTTGTACAAGTACTTGAAATGGCAACATTTTGTGATACAAGTGTGTGCATTATCAGAAGTTGCACAATACCCCGAGTGTCAAGCAGAAGTTGGCCGTCACTTTGGCTTTTAATACTTGTTGCCGACACTTGGCCCCTACTGTACTGAAACTCTGGCCCCTGCTGTACTGACTCTGGCCCCAACTCTACCTACACTTTGGCTCCTATCGACCATCACTTTGGCCCACCCTTCTTACACATCTTCTATGTTCCACATGCTTCATTGCTTTTGAAGATGTGTATATTGTTTCAGCATGACATTTATTGTGGTATAGATATATTTATATTATCATTATGATATCTACCCTTATGGATTGGGGACCATTACTATTATTACCACAGTATTGTTTAGTGGTGATAGCTTGTTTGATGATTTATTCAACTTCATTACTTATAGACACAAAAAAATATGTTCAAAGAAATCTATAAACAAGTGAAATGATAAACTGATGTCATCCCAGTAATCTCTGCCTACCCGTATCATTGAGGTGCCTGTCATAAGTGATGGTATGTGGTGATGATGAGACAATTATATCTTGTTAGATGATTTATTAAGCTTCAGTAGTCAGTTCATACTTGGACACACACAAAAAAAGTTATTGGCTCATCTCAGCCCATCTTTATCAATGATTTGAATCATTGCGTTATTGTAGATGATGATGATTGATAACTAGTTCAGCAATTGATTCAGGTTCAGTAGTCAGTACCTACATAGATACACACACAGAAGAAAAACTTTAATGATTATCTTGGTTATTCTCAGTCTGCCCTTATCATTAACAGTACTATGTTGAGTGATGATAAGATGGTGATTGATAGCATGTTCAGTGATTTTTTCAACTTTATTTAGTCAACACATAAATAGACACAAGCATGAAATATATCTGTTAACATGAGATCTTGGCTCAACCTTATTATTAAACAAATTAAGTGATGATGAGTTAAGGATTGACAGCTTATTTGATGGTTTGTCACATACACTCCCACTATGTATATAACCCATGGAGATGTAGAACGTTGTAAAGGAAAAGTAGCAGGATGGGCGCTGGTGTCAGTAAATGTTAAGGGACAAACTATCGGCACTCAGTAAATATGAAGGGATGACTTGCTGAGGAGGGTTGAAGTGTCTGCCATCCTTACCCAAGATGGGAAGAACTGTAGTTCTTACAAATATCTTAGATGTAAGATTTTATGAGTTTGTGTAGGCTCAGTTTGATAATTCCCCATGTCTGGCTTGTACTCATCAAGTTAGGCTGTCAATTCTTTGTAGTATCGACATTTATTATGCATGATAGGTCATTACCCTCAAATACATTTCATAAATGAAGAAATTTTGGTAAAACTCTATTTTAGCTCTCTATAAAAGCTAACTTTAAGAAGTTGTTACTTGTATTTTAGGTGCTTTACATAGCATGTTGTGATTACAGAAATGCTATTGGAGTACTGATATATCTTATTTTTCATATTAAACTATATTAAGAATGATAAGGCAATAGTTGTATGTCAGGGGAAAGTGTGGAGCTGCTTAATGTAAAGTAGTTGATACACTTGTAAAAAATCAACAGAACCAGTGAGAACTTCAAGTAACTTCCATAAGTCAACTTGTATTAAGAACAGTAAGGCAATAGGTGTGTATGTCAGGGGAGACTGTAAAGCTGATTAATGTAAAACTTGTTGATATGCTTGTAAAAAATCAACAGAACCATTAAAAACCTCAAATAACTTCTGTAACAGTCAAGACTTATCAAATGTCCAATATTTTCTTTGAAATACATCACCTATATTCATGAAAATGCTCCATTAACTTGATGCAGACTGTTGACAAACAGACAATACATTGGGCATCCAAGCAGTTCTAAGCAGATGAATATGGTGTGTTACAACAATTTTGGCTTTTAGTTCAGGTATTTGTAAGTTATTTTGATAATTTACGTTTACATTAATAAATCTGACATTTTCCGTGGGGCACATAACCCGTATTTCTTTGTTATTGTTCAGTAAAATACTCCAAATCATACTTCACAACTTTTATTGTATTTTCTAAACGGTTAGTATTTCAGGGCATGATCAGGCAATGTTCAAGGATGTCAGCAGTGAAAAGTTGATTTAAACGATTTGCCTCCGGAAGTTTTGACCTGTACATAAGTTCATTGGATTTTTTCTTAAGAATGATAGGTTTCTGGTTTGAAAAAAAGATAAAGTTAAAATTCTCTTTACCTGATAAGATTTTTTAATGATTTACATTAGATAGATTTTTATCCTTTTTTGTAGCAATCATTATATCCATTTTTATTCTCTTCTGTAGCATTTATAGCAGATGATATGTGTTGCGAGGCGTGGGCTATGGATAGAGTTGTGTGCAGGAGGGTGGATGTGCTGGAAATGAGATGTTTGAGGACAGTGTGTGGTGTGAGGTGGTTTGATCGAGTAAGTAATGTAAGGGTAAGAGAGATGTGTGGAAATAAAAAGAGCGTGGTTGAGAGAGCAGAAGAGGGTGTTTTGAAATGGTTTGGGCACATGGAGAGAATGAGTGAGGAAAGGTTGACGAAGAGGATATATGTGTCGGAGGTGGAGGGAACGAGGAGAAGTGGGAGACCAAATTAGAGGTGGAAAGATGGAGTGAAAAAGATTTTGTGTGATCGGGGCCTGAACATGCAGGAGGGTGAAAGGCGGGCAAGGAATAGAGTGAATTGGATCGATGTGGTATACCGGGGTTGATGTGCTGGCAATGGATTGAATCAGCGCATGTGAAGCATCTGGGGTAAACCATGGAAAGTTGTGTGGGGCCTGGATGTGGAAAAGGAGCTGTGGTTTTGGGCATTATTGCATGACAGCTAGAGACTGAGTGTGAACGAATGGGGCCTTCGTTGTCTTTTCCTAGCGCTACCTCGCACACATGAGGGGGGAGGGGGATGGTATTCCATGTGTGGCAAGGTGGCGATGGAAATGAATAAAGGCAGACAGTGTGAATTGTGTGCATGGGTATATATGTATGTGTCTGTGTGTGTATATATATGTGTACATTCAGATGTATAGGTATGTATATTTGCGTGTGTGGACGTGTATGTATATACATTGTGTATGGGGGTGGGTTGGGCCATTTCTTTCGTCTGTTTCCTTGCGCTACCTTGCAAACGCGGGAGACAGCGACAAAGCAAAATAATAAAAAAATAAAAAATATAATGTGTTTTTTCCATATAACTTAAGTTTCTCACAGAGTCTCAGAGCAGAAGGAAATTGTAGGAAAAGTAATGGAAACCTATCCAAACCCAGTATGTAGAAGTCATAATTTGCATTATCTGCTTTAATTTAAGCTTAACATAGTGTAGGCTCACCTAAGTAAATCTAATCTCGATGTGCTCCTATATTGGAATTTTGCAGGTATACAAGTATTATGCATTTTGGGAATGATTGTACGGAAGGAGGGTGAAGGACTTGAAAATGAAATGCTTGAGGACAGTATGTGGTGTGAGGTGGTTTGATCGCATAAGTAATGAAATGGTGAGAGAGAGGTGTGGAAATAGAAAGATTGTTGTTGAGAGAGCAGAATAAGATGGATTGTAATGGTTGGGACATAAGGAGAGAATGAGTGAGGAATGATTGACAAAGAGGATATATGTGTCAGAGGTGGAGGGAAGAAGGAGAAGTGGGAGACCAAATTGGAGGTGGAAGGATGGAGTGAAAAGTTTTTGAACGATTGGAGCGTAAACGTATAGGAGGATGAGAGGCTTGCAAGGAATAGAGTGAATTGGAATGCTATGGTGTAACAAGGTTGATGTGCTGTCAATGGACTGAACCAAGGCATGTGAAACATCCTGGACAATCCATGGAAAGGTCTATGGGGCCTGGATGTGGATAGGGAGCTGTCGTTTTGGTGCATTACGCATGACAGTTAGAGACAGTGTGAACATATGTGCGGTGGGGTGGTGACGGGAATGGATGAAGGCAGCAAGTATGAATATGTGCATGTGTATATCATATGTCTATGTATGTATATATATGTATATGTTGAAATGTATAGGTATGTATATGTGCGTGTGTGTGCATTTATGCTTATACATGTGTATGTGGGTGGGTTGGGCCATTCTTTCGTCTGTTTCCTTGCGCTACCTTGCAAACACGGGAGATGGCGATTAAGTATAATGAAAATGTGTGTGTGTGTGTGTATATATATTTTTGATTATTCTTATACTTTGTCGCTGTCTCCTGCGTTAGTGAGGTAGCGCAAGGAAACAGACGAAAGAATGGCCCAACCCACCCACATACACATGTATATACATACACGTCCGCATGTGCATATACATACATGTCCACAGATGCACATATACATACCTATACATTTCAACATATACATACATACACAGACATATACATATATACACATGTACATAATTCATACTTGCTGCCTTTATTCATTCCCGTTGCCAAAACACCACTCATGAAATGACAACCCCCTCAGGTGCGCGAGGTAGCGCTAGGAAAAGACAACAAAGGCCACATTTGTTCACTCTCAGTCTCTAGCTGTCATATATAATGCACCGAAACCACAGCTACCTTTCCACATCCAGGCCCCACAAAACTTTCCATGGTTTTCCCCGGACACTTCACATGCCCTGGTTCAATCCATTGACAGCACATTGACCCCGGTATACCACATTGTTCCAGTTCACTCTATTCCTTGCATGCCTTTCACCCTCCTGCATGTTCAGGTCCTGATCACCCAAAATCTTTTTCACTCCATCCTTCCACATCCAATTTGGTCTTCCACTTCTCCTTGTTCCCTCCACCTCTGACACAGATATCCTCTTTGTCAATCTTTCCTCACTCATTCTCTCCATGTGACCAAACCATTTCAATACACCCTCTTCTGCTCTCTCAATCACACTCCATTTATTACCACACATCTCTCTTAGCCTTTCATTGCTTACCTGATCAAACTCACATCACACCACATATTGTCCTCAAACATCTCATTTCCAACACATCCACCCTCTGCACAACCCTATCTATAGCCCATGCCTCGCAACGATATAACATTGTTGGAACTACTGTTCTGTAAAACGTACCCATTTTTACTTTCCGAGATAATGTAATCGCCTTCCACACATTTTTCAATGCTCCCAGAACTTTCGCCCCCTTCCCCACCCTGTGACTCACTTCCACTTACATGGTTCCATCTGTTGCTAAATCCACTCCCAGATATCTAAAACACTTCACTTCCTCCAGTTTTTCTCCATTCAGACTTACCTCCCAATTGACATGTCCCTCAACCCTACTGTACCTAGTAACCTTGCTCTTATTCACATTTACTCTCAGCTTTCTTCTTTCACACACTTTGCCAAACTCAGTCACCAGCTTCTGCAGTTTCTCACCCGAATCAGCCACCAGCGCTGTATCATCAGCGAACAACAACTGACTCACTTCCCAAGCCCTCTCATCCACAAGAGACTGTATACTTGCCTCTCTCTCCAAAACTCTTGCAGTCACCTCCCTAACACCCCCATCCATAAACAAATTAAACAACCATGGAGACATCATGCAACCCTGCCGCAAACCGACATTCAATGGGGACCAATCACTTTCCTCTTTTCCTACTCGTACACATGCCTTACATCCTCGATAAAATCTTTCACTGCTTCTAGCAATACCTCCCACACCATATATCTCTTAATACCTTCCACAAAGCATCTCTATCAACTCTATCATCTGCCTTCTCCAGATCCATAAATGCTACATACAAATCCATTTGTTTTTCTAAGTATTTCTCACATACATTCTTCAAAGCAAACACCTGATCCACACATCCTCTACCACTTCTGAAACCACACTGCTCTACCCTAATCTGATGCTCTGTACATGCCTTCACCCTCTCAATATAATTTCCATATAATTTCCCAGGAATACTCAACAAACTTATCCTTTTTTTATTATTATTCTTGCACATACACCTATATATGCCTTTCTTTCATATTTGGTCTTGGTTTCCTATGTTAGTGAGCTAATGCCAGGAGATGAAGAAAAGGCCTTATTTTCTTGCATCCTTTCAGTACCATTCATTTGTAAGGCATTAAAACCAGAGGCCTCCAATCAGAAACTGTGCTTCACAGACCTTCTTGCATTTTCCTCTAGGCGCTTCATGTTCCCTGGTTCAATCATTGATAGTACTTCAACCCCAAAATACAACACCTCTGTTCACTATTCCTGAGGATGCCTTTCACCCTCTTGCATGTTCAGGCCCCTTGCACTCAAAATCTATTTCACTCCATACATAGATACATGGATATATGTTAGCCTTTATATTTATATACTATTTTATTTTCATTTTTTCAGGACACAAGATGAAGTGAAGTGTTGAGAAAAGTTCACCCTGCCCTTGTAACTACAGTCAGCAGATTGTAGTTAACACAGTGCTTATTTGCTACCAGTCAGTTTTCGAAGACTAGTGTTAAGGTAGTGACTTTATTATTTACGAATATATATAAATTTTTTATAAAATATATAAATGTATCCAAAAAAATCACTGAGCCCAAGCAGAAATCAAAATACATGTGGCATCTAGAATATGGTGTATTGGAAATTCCTTTCTAAGGAACCAAAAAGCATTAGATATAAATTACGAATGTAAGATTGATTCATTAGACATTATTGTGCAGACTGCATTTGAATTTGGTAACATATCCTCATAATAATGGCGGATTACACACCAGAACAAGAGAAACTTCACCAAGAAGTGACAAAATGTCTGAAGGCAGTTCTTACCTCAGTTGGTGGGGAGCTGCATATGAATAAACTTAACAGTAAGTTCAGCATTGCAGTATTAAGTTAATTGTCAGAACTGTGATAGCTTATTGATATACTTGCAACAGGCTTTTTATATACACAAGAAACTTAGTATTTTTTTTATATTTTTTATAACCATTAATTTTCAGTGGAGTACAAGAAAGTGGTGGAAAAGGACATCCCATATAGGCAGCTGAATCATGGTACTCTGGCAAGTTTTCTTCAGTCTATTCCCACAGTAAGTGATCATACATGTTTACTTCTTGCTCGAATGATAGCAAACTTATGTATAAAACCCCTGTAATGTTTGATTTTATGGGGCATATTTTTTTATTTGAACAAGAGATGAGCAGTGAGGATTCATGAAAAGATATGATGGCGTGGATTAATAAGTTTTATATGTTAATTGCACCGATCACAGAGTAGATTACTCGTCAAGGCTGAAAAATGTAAAGAGTTTGAGTAATAGTCATTGGTATGGAATGGAATTTTATCACTGAGTGTGACCCATAGCGTGCTTATATTGTTGACCATTATGTGTATTTGTATGAAAGGGCTAGTAAAGTATTTTCATTTGAAGCAAAGGGTTTGAACATTACTGAGTCATTTATCTCACTGACTTGGTTAAATCTTGCACTTTAAGATGATATGAACTGCATAAAAAGTGAAAAAGTGTTATTTTTCAGTATAATAAAGTAATGCAGCCATGTTGTATCTTTTATATCTATAAACAAAGTAAGCAATGCTTATAGAAGCATAATTTTGTAATGATATGGTTCAGTTGATTATTGATCGTATGGAAAATATTGCTTGATTACTAAAAGGCTTATACATGCATCCCATACATAATGGAGTAATTACATTCATGAAAGTTGACCATCAAGTGGATTTCCTGTAAGAGGAACTCATATTCCCTTAGAGTCTCATTAAACAGTTGCAGATAAAGTCATATTGGAAAAATTTTGGTCTTTAGTCAGAAACAAACCTTTCTCTTAACATGCATATGTTGGTGATATTCATGATGATATTTAAGATAAGGGAGGTAGATGAATGTAATAAGAAAATTTTCAGGAGTAACTATTATGTTCATAGTGTCATTGGCACTTTACCTCAAATCTGGTCTTCAGTTCAGGAACTTGAGCTATTTATTGTCGCAGGCTCAGAGCCTGAGGTTATTCCTAATATGGTCCTTTTCAAAAATAAGGCAAATAAATCTTGATTATCACTCAGCATTACCATTACCCAATGAATATGACAATACAGAAGTACCTTGCCAAACATTGGGGTTATGTTCCTGGAAGCCCCTATTGTTGGCAAAATCATGATTGGCAAGGTACAGGATCTGTGGGAAGTGGGGGTTAAGGAAAATGATTCTTAAAATAAATACTTTGTCCTATAATGAATACTTCAGGATTAAAAATGAACGTGTTATATTTAAAAAAACAACAAACATTCATTATTTGTTTAGATATTCAAAAATAGTATAGATATTGCTTCCTGGAATACCTCCCATTCTTCACCCACTCTCCTCACTTCATTTTGCTCTTACCTATTGCCATTCTACATTCAGTCTCTTCTGGTACTTCCTCTCACAAGTCTCCTTTCCAAGCTCACTTACTCTCACCACTCTCTTCTCCCCAACATTGTCTCCTCTTTTGAAAACCTCTACAAATCGTCGCCCTTGTCTCCACAAGATAGTGATCAGATATCCCACCAGCTACCCCTCTGAGCACATTTACATCCAAAAGCCCCTCTTTACATGCCTATCAATTAATATGTAATCTGTTAATGCCCATTGACCATCTTTTGTCTTCTTATACATATACTTGTCTATGTCTCTCTGTAAACTAGGTATTTCCAGTCACCAGTCTTTTTTCAGTGCATAACTCCACAAGCTCTTCATCATTTCCATTCATAACACTGAATACCCCAAGTGCACCAAATATACACTCAACTGCTGCATTACTTACCTTCGCATTTAAATCTCCCATCATTAAAACATGGTCTTGTGCATCAAAACTGCTGACACACACACTCAGTTGCTCCTAAAACACTTGCCTCTCATGATCTTCCTTCTCATGGCCAGATGTATGATTGCCAGTAATCACCCATCTCTCACCATCCACTTTCAGTTTTACCCACATCAATCTAGAATTTTCTTCCTTACTCTCTATTGCACACTCTTGCAGCCCTATTTCAGGAGTGTTACTTCTTCCTTAGCTCTTGTTCTTTCACCATCCCATGACTTTACTTCCAAGACAATTCCAAACCATTCTTCCCCTTTATCCTTGATCTTTATTTCAGTCAGAGCCAGAACATCCAGGTTTCTTTCCTCAAACATACTACCAATCTCTCCCCTCTTTTCATCTTACATCTATTCGCATTTAGACACCACAATCTGAGCCTTCGAGGAGGGTGAACTCTTCCTGCTTAGCTCCTTCTGTTTCTTCATTTCGAAATTAAAATGCAAGAAGGGAAGGATTTCCAGCCCCCGTTCCTGCCCCTTTCATTTGCCTTTTTCAACACACGGGGAATATCATATTTTATTTGTTATACTTGTTTGCTGTTTCCATGGTTCATGAGGTAGTGCCAGGAAACAGACTAAGAAAGATCCATCCACTCATATACACACACATATATATGCATACACACACACACACACACACACACACATATATATATTATTTTATATTTTATTGTACTTGATCGCTGTTTCCCGCGTCAGCAAGGTAGTGCCTGGAAATGGACAAAGAAAGGATATACACTTGTATATGCGTAAACAACAACATATATATATATATATATATATATATATATATATATATATATATATATATATATATATATATATATATATATATTTTATATTATTATTTTATTATACTTTGTCGCTGTCTCCCGCGTTTGCGAGGTAGCGCAATGAAACAGACGAAAGAAATGGCCCAACCCCCCCCCATACACATGTATATACATACGTCCACACACGCAAATATACTTACCTACACAGCTTTCCATGGTTTACCCCAGACGCTTCACATGCCTTGATTCAATCCACTGACAGCATGTCAACCCCGGTATACCACATCGCTCCAATTCACTCTATTCCTTGCCCTCCTTTCACCCTCCTGCATGTTCAGGCCCCGATCACACAAAATCTTTTTCACTCCATCTTTCCACCTCCAATTTGGTCTCCCTCTTCTCCTCGTTCCCTCCACCTCTGACACATATATCCTCTTGGTCAATCTTTCCTCACTCATTCTCTCCATGTGCCCAAACCATTTCAAAACACCCTCTTCTGCTCTCTCAACCACGCTCTTTTTATTTATTTATTTATTTATGAGTGAGGAAAGATTGACCAAGAGGATATATGTGTCGGAGGTGGAGGGAATGAGGAGAAGTGGGAGACCAAATTGGAGCTGGAAAGATGGAGTGAAAAAGATTTTGAGAGATCGGGGCCTGAATATGCAGGAGGGTGAAAGGCGTGCAAGGAATAGAGTGAATTGGATCGATGTGGTATACCGGGGTCGACATGCTGTCAATTGATTGAATCAGGGCATTTGAAGCGTCTGGGGTAAACCATGGAAAGTTGTGTGGGGCCTGGATGTGGAAAGGGAGCCGTGGTTTCGGTGCATTATTGCATGACAGCTAGAGACTGAATGTGAACGAATGGGGCCTTTGTTGTCTTTTCCTAGCGCTACCTTGCACACACGAGGGGGAGGGGGATGTTATTCCATGTGTGGCGAGGTGGTGATGGGAATGAATAAAGGCAGACTGTGAATTGTGTACATGTGTATTTATGTATGTGTCTGTGTGTGTATATATATGTGTACATTGAGATGTATGGGTATGTATATTTGCGTGTGTGGACGTATGTATATACATGTGTATGGGGGGGGGTTGGGCCATTTCTTTCGTCTGTTTCCTTGCGCTACCTCGCAAACGCGGGAGACAGCGACAAAGTATAATAAAAAAAAAAAAATACATCTCTCTTACCCTTACGTTACTTACTCGATCAAACCACCTCACACCACACATTGTCCTCAAACATCTCATTTCCAGCACATCCATCCTCCTGCGCACAACTCTATCCATAGCCCACGCCTCGCAACCATACGACATTGTTGGAACCACTATTCCTATAAACATACCCATTTTTGCTTTCCGAGATAATGTTCTCGACTTCCACACATTCTTCAAGGCTCCCAGTATTTTCGCCCCCTCCCCCACCCTATGATCCACTTCCGCTTCCATGGTTCCATCTGCTGCCAGATCCACTCCCAGATATCTAAAACACTTCACTTCCTCCAGTTTTTCTCCATTCAAACTCACCTCCCAATTGACTTGACCCTCAACCCTACTGTACCTAATAACCTTACTCTTATTCTCATTTACTCTTAACTTTCTTCTTTCACACACTTTACCAAACTCAGTCACCAGCTTCTGCAGTTTCTCACATGAATCAGCCACCAGCGCTGTATCATCAGCGAACAACAACTGACTCACTTCCCAAGCTCTCTCATCCCCAACAGACTTCATACTTGCCCCTCTTTCCAAAACTCTTGCACTCACCTCCCTAACAACCCCATCCATAAACAAATTAAACAACCATGGAGACATCACACACCCCTGCCGCAAACCTACATTCACTGAGAACCAATCACTTTCCTCTCTTCCTATACGTACACATGCCTTACATCCTCGATAAAAATTTTTCACTGCTTCTAACAACTTGCCTCCCACACCATATATTCTTAATACCTTCCACAGAGCATCTCTATCAACTCTATCATATGCCTTCTCCAGATCCATAAATGCTACATACAAATCCATTTGCTTTTCTAAATATTTCTCACATACATTCTTCAAAGCAAACACCTGATCCACACATCTTCTACCACTTCTGAAACCACACTGCTCTTCCCCAATCTGATGCTCTGTACATGCCTTCACCCTCTCAATCAATACTCTCCCATATAATTTACCAGGAATACTCAACAAACTTATACCTCTGTAATTTGAGCACTCACTCTTATCCCTTTTGCCTTTGTACAATGGCACTATGCACGCATTCCGCCAATCCTCAGGCACCTCACCATGAGTCATACATACATTAAATAACCTTACCAACCAGTTACCAACCAGTCAACAATACAGTCACCCCCTTTTTTAATAAATTCCACTGCAATACCATCCAAACCTGCTGCCTTGCCGGCTTTCATCTTCCGCAAAGCTTTTACTACCTCTTCTCTGTTTACCAAATCATTTTCCCTAACCCTCTCACTTTGCACACCACCTCGACCAAAACACCCTATATCTGCCACTCTATCATCAAACACATTCAACAAACCTTCAAAATACTCACTCCATCTCCTTCTCACATCACCACTACTTGTTATCACCTCCCCATTTGCACCCTTCACTGATGCACGAGACCGGGTTATAGTGATGGGTGATTTGAATGCAAAGGTGAGTAATGTGGCAGTTGAGGGAATAATTGGTATACATGGGGTGTTCAGTGTTGTAAATGGAAATGGTGAAGAGCTTGTAGATTTATGTGCTGAAAAAGGACTGATGATTGGGAATACCTGGTTTAAAAAGCGAGATATACATAAGTATACTTATGTAAGTAGGAGAGATGGCCAGAGAGCGTTATTGGATTACGTGTTAATTGACAGGCGCGCGAAAGAGAGACTTTTGGATGTTAATGTGCTGAGAGGTGCAACTGGAGGGATGTCTGATCATTATCTTGTGGAGGCTAAGGTGAAGATTTGTATGGGTTTTCAGAAAAGAAGAGTGAATGTTGGGGTGAAGAGGGTGGTGAGAGTAAGTGAGCTTGAGAAGGAGACTTGTGTGAGGAAGTACCAGGAGAGACTGAGTACAGAATGGAAAAAGGTGAGAACAATGGAAGTAAGGGGAGTGGGGGAGGAATGGGATGTATTTAGGGAATCAGTGATGGATTGCGCAAAAGATGCTTGTGGCATGAGAAGAGTGGGAGGTGGGTTGATTAGAAAGGGTAGTGAGTGGTGGGATGAAGAAGTAAGAGTATTAGTGAAAGAGAGGAGAGAGGCATTTGGACGATTTTTGCAGGGAAAAAATGCAATTGAGTGGGAGATGTATAAAAGAAAGAGACAGGAGGTCAAGAGAAAGGTGCAAGAGGTGAAAATATATATATTTTTTTTTTTTTTATACTTTGTCGCTGTCTCCCGCGTTTGCGAGGTAGCGCAAGGAAACAGACGAAAGAAATGGCCCAACCCCCCCCCATACACATGTACATACACACGTCCACACACGCAAATATACATACCTACACAGCTTTCCATGGTTTACCCCAGACGCTTCACATGCCTTGATTCAATCCACTGACAGCACGTCAACCCCTGTATACCACATCGCTCCAATTCACTCTATTCCTTGCCCTCCTTTCACCCTCCTGCATGTTCAGGCCCCGATCACACAAAATCTTTTTCACTCCATCTTTCCACCTCCAATTTGGTCTCCCTCTTCTCCTCGTTCCCTCCACCTCCGACACATATATCCTCTTGGTCAATCTTTCCTCACTCATTCTCTCCATGTGCCCAAACCATTTCAAAACACCCTCTTCTGCTCTCTCAACCACGCTCTTTTTATTTCCACACATCTCTCTTACCCTTACGTTACTTACTCGATCAAACCACCTCACACCACACATTTTCCTCAAACATCTCATTTCCAGCACATCCATCCTCCTGCGCACATCTCTATCCATAGCCCACGCCTCGCAACCATACAACATTGTTGGAACCACTATTCCTTCAAACATATATATATATATATATATTTTTTTTTTTTTATACTATTCGCCGTTTCCCGCAATAGCGAGGTAGCGTTAAGAACAGAGGATTGGGCCTTTTTTGGAATATCCTCACCTGGCCCCCTCTGTTCCTTCTTTTGGAAAATTAAAAAAAAAAAGAGAGGGGAGGATTTCCAGCCCCCCGCTCCCTCCCCTTTTAGTCGCCTTCTACGACACGCAGGGAATACGTGGGAAGTATTCTTAATCCCCTATCCCCAGGGATAATATATATATATATATATATATATATATATATATATATATATATATATATATATATATATATATATATATTATTTTGCTTTGTCACTGTCTCCCACATTAGCGAGGTAGCTAAAGGAAACATATACATATACGTGTATATGCATGCACGTCCACACACGCAAATATACATACCTATACATCTCAACGTTTCATTTTTTCATTTCATACTATTCGCCAGTTCCCGCATTAGTTGGGTAGCATTAAGAACAAAGGACTGGGCCTTTAAGGGAATATCCTCACCTGGCCCCATTCTCTGTTCCTTCTTTTGGAAAATTAAAAAAACGAGAGGGGGGATTTCCAGCCACCCGCTCCCTTCCCTTTTAGTTGTCTTCTACGACATCCAGGGAATATGTGGGAAGTATTCTTTCTCCCCTATCCCCAGGGATAACATCTCAATGTATACATATACATATACACACAGACATATTCATATATACACATGTACATAATTCGTACTGTTTGCCTTTATTCATTCCCATCGCCACCCCGCCACATATGAAATAACACCCCCCCCCCCCCCCCCCATGTGCGCGAGGTAGCACTAGGAAAAGACAACAAAGGCCACATTCGTTCACACTTAGTCTCTAGCTGTCATGTAATAATGCACCGAAACCACACCTCCCTTTCCACATCCAGGCCCCACACAACTTTCCATGGTTTACCCCAGATGCTTCACATGCCCTGGTTCAATCCATTGACAGCACATCAACCCCGGTATACCACACCATTCCAATTCACTCTATTCCTTGCACACCTCTCACCCTCCTGCATGTTCAGGCCCTGATCATTCAAAATCTGTTTCACTCCATCTTTCCACCTCCAATTTGGTCTCCCCCTTCTCCTCGTTCCCTCCACCTCTGACACATATATCCTCTTGGTCAATTTTTCCTCAGTCATTCTCTCCATGTGACCAAACAATTTCAAAACATCCTCTTCTGCTCTCTCAACCACACTCTTTTTATTACCACACATCTCTCTTACCCTTACATTACTTACTCGATCAAACCACCTCTCACCACATATTGTCCTCAAACATCTCATTTCCAGCACATTTACCTCCTCCGCACAACTCTCTCTATAGCCCACGCCTTGCAACCATATAACATTGTTGGAACCAATATGATAGAGTTGATAGAGATGTTTTGTGGAAGGTATTAAGAATATATGGTGTGGGAGGCTAGTTGTTAGAAGCAGTGAAAAGTTTTTATCGAGGATGTAAGGCATGTGTATGTGTAGGAAGAGAGGAAAGTGATTGGTTCTCAGTGAATGTAGGTTTGCAGCAGGGGTGTGTGATGTCTCCATGGTTGTTTAATTTGTTTATGGATGGGGTTGTTAGGGAGGTGAATGCAAGAGTTTTGGAAAGAGGGGCAAGTATGCAGTCTGTTGTGGATGAGAGAGCTTGGGAAGTGAGTCAGTTGTTGTTCGCTGATGATACAGCGCTGGTGGCTGATTTGTGTGAGAAACTTCAGAAGTTGGTGACTGAGTTTGGTAAAGTGTGTGAAAGAAGAAAGCTGAAAGTAAATGTGAATAAGAGCAAGGTTATTAGGTACAGTAGGGTTGAGGGACAAATCAATTGGGAGGTAAGTTTGAATGGAGAAAAACTGGAGGAAGTGAAGTGTTTTAGATATCTGGGAGTGGATTTGGCAATGGATGGAACCATGGAAGTGGAAGTGAATCATAGGGTGGGGAAGGGGGCGAAAGTTCTGGGAGCATTAAAGAATGTGTGGTAGTCGAGAAAATTATCTCGGAAAGCAAAAATGGATATGTTTGAAGGAATAGTGGTCCCAACAATGTTGTATGGCTGCGAGGCGTGGGCTATGGATAGAGTTGTGTGCAGGAGGGTGGATGTGCTGGAAATGGGATGTTTGAGGACAATGTGTGGTGTGAGGTGGTTTGATCGAGTAAGTAATGTAAGGGTAAGAGAGATGTGTGGAAATAAAAAGAGCATGGTTGAGAGAGCAGAAGAGGGTGTTTTGAAATGGTTTGGTCACATGGAGAGAATGAGTGAGGAAAGATTGACGAAGAGGATATATGTGTCGGAGGTGGAGGGAACGAGGAGAAGTGGGAGACCAAATTGGAGGTGGAAAGATGGAGTGAAAAAGATTTTGTGTGATCGGGGCCTGAACATGCAGGAGGGTGAAAGGAGGGCAAGGAATAGAGTGAATTGGATCGATGTGGTATACCGGGGTTGACGTGCTGTCAGTGGATTGAATCAGGGCATGTGAAGCGTCTGGGGTGAACCATGGAAAGCTGTGTAGGTATGTATATTTGCGTGTGTGGACGTATGTATATACATGTGTATGGGGGTGGGTTGGGCCATTTCTTTCGTCTGTTTCCTTTTAAACTATTCGCCATTTCCTGCGTTAGCGAGGTAGCATTAAGAACAGAGGACTGGGCCTTTGTGGAATATCCTCACCTGGCCCCCCTCTGTTCCTTCTTTTGGAAAATTAAAAAAATAAAATGAGAGGGGAGGATTTTCAGCCTCCCGCTCCCTCCCCTTTTAGTCGCCTTCTACGACACGCAGGGAATACGTGGGAAGTATTCTTAATCCCCTATCCCCAGGGATAATTCATACTGTCTGCCTTTATTCATTCCCATCGCCACCTCACGACACATGAAATAACAACCCCCTCCCCCCTCATGTGTGCGAAGTAGCGCTAGGAAAAGACTACAAAGGCCACATTCGTTCACACTCAGTCTCTAGCTGTCATGTAATAATGCACCGAAACCACAGCTCCCTTTCCACATCCAGGCCTCACAGAACTTTCCATGGTTTACCCCATATATATATATATATATATATATATATATATATATATTCTTCTGTTTCCCATTTTAGAAAGTTAAAAAAAGTACAAGGAGGGGAGGATTTCTGGCCCCCCGCTCCCGTCCCCTCTAGTCGCTTTCTACGACACGCGAGGAATGCGTGGGAAGTATTCTTTCACCCCTATCCCCAGGGATAATATATATATATATATATATATATATATATATATATATATATATATATATATACACACACATACGCACATATACACACACACACACACACACACACATATATATACATATGAAAAATGTAAGAAACAATTTAGAAAACTGAAACTTCTAGCTTGAAATAAAATGAAAAATGAGTCACATACTGGTTCAACCTCTGGCTATGTAAAAAGGAAATGTATAATTTATTTACACAAACGTCAATAGTAGTTCTCGTCAATTTTAACTTTCTAAAATGGGAAACAGAAGAAGGAGTCACGCGGGGAGTGCTCATCCTCCTCGAAGGCTCAGATTGGGGTGCCTAAATGTGTGTGGATGTAACCAAGATGTGAAAAAAGGAGAGATAGGTAGTATGTTTGAGGAAAGGAACCTGGATGTTTTGGCTCTGAGTGAAACGAAGCTCAAGGGTAAAGGGGAAGAGTGGTTTGGGAAGGTCTTGGGAGTAAAGTCATGGGTTAGTGAGAAGACAAGAGCAAGGGAAGGAGTAGCAATACTCCTGAAACAGGAGTTGTGGGAGTATGTGATAGAATGTAAGAAAGTAAATTCTCGATTAATATGGGTAAAACTGAAAGTTGATGGAGAGAGTTGGGTGATTATTGGTGCATATGCACCTGGGCATGAGAAGAAAGATCATGAGAGGCAAGTGTTTTGGGAGCAGCTGAATGAGTGTGTTAGTGGTTTTGATGCACGAGACCGGGTTATAGTGATGGGTGATTTGAATGCAAAGGTGAGTAATGTGGCAGTTGAGGGAATAATTGGTATACATGGGGTGTTCAGTGTTGTAAATGGAAATGGTGAAGAGCTTGTAGATTTATGTGCTGATAAAGGACTGATGATTGGGAATACCTGGTTTAAAAAGCGAGATATACATAAGTATACTTATGTAAGTAGGAGAGGTGGCCAGAGAGCGTTATTGGATTACGTGTTAATTGACAGGCGCGCGAAAGAGAGACTTTTGGATGTTAATGTGCTGAGAGGTGCAACTGGAGGGATGTCTGATCATTATCTTGTGGAGGCTAAGGTGAAGATTAGTATGGGTTTTCAGAAAAGAAGAGTGAATGTTGGGGTGAAGAGGGTGGTGAGAGTAAGTGAGCTTGGGAAGGAGACTTGTGTGAGGAAGTACCAGGAGAGACTGAGTACAGAATGGAAAAAGGTGAGAACAATGGAAGTAAGGGGAGTGGGGGAGGAATGGGATGTATTTAGGGAATCAGTGATGGATTGCGCAAGAGATGCTTGTGGCATGAGAAGAGTGGGAGATGGGTTGATTAGAAAGGGTAGTGAGTGGTGGGATGAAGAAGTAAGAGTATTAGTGAAAGAGAAGAGAGAGGCATTTGGACGATTTTTGCAGGGAAAAAATGCAATTGAGTGGGAGATGTATAAAAGAAAGAGACAGGAGGTCAAGAGAAAGGTGCAAGAGGTGAAAAAAAGGGCAAATGAGAGTTGGGGTGAGAGAGTATCATTAAATTTTAGGGAGAATAAAAAGATGTTCTGGAAGGAGGTAAATAAAGTGCGTAAGACAAGGGAGCAAATGGGAACTTCAGTGAAGGGCGCAAATGGGGAGGTGATAACAAGTAGTGGTGATGTGAGAAGGAGATGGAGTGAGTATTTTGAAGGTTTGTTGAATGTGTTTGATGATAGAGTGGCAGATATAGGGTGTTTTGGTCGAGGTGGTGTGCAAAGCGAGAGGGTTAGGGAAAATGATTTGGTAAACAGAGAAGAGGTAGTAAAAGCTTTGCGGAAGATGAAAGCCGGCAAGGCAGCAGGTTTGGATGGTATTGCAGTGGAATTTATTAAAAAAGGGGGTGACTGTATTGTTGACTGGTTGGTAAGGTTATTTAATGTATGTATGACTCATGGTGAGGTGCCTGAGGATTGGCGGAATGCGTGCATAGTGCCATTGTACAAAGGCAAAGGGGATAAGAGTGAGTGCTCAAATTACAGAGGTATAAGTTTGCTGAGTATTCCTGGTAAATTATATGGGAGGGTATTGATTGAGAGGGTGAAGGCATGTACAGAGCATCAGATTGGGGAAGAGCAGTGTGGTTTCAGAAGTGGTAGAGGATGTGTGGATCAGGTGTTTGCTTTGAAGAATGTATGTGAGAAATACTTAGAAAAGCAAATGGATTTGTATGTAGCATTTATGGATCTGGAGAAGGCATATGATAGAGTTGATAGAGATGCTCTGTGGAAGGTATTAAGAATATATGGTGTGGGAGGCAAGTTGTTAGAAGCAGTGAAAAGTTTTTATCGAGGATGTAAGGCATGTGTACGTGTAGGAAGAGAGGAAAGTGATTGGTTCTCAGTGAATGTAGGTTTGCGGCAGGGGTGTGTGATGTCTCCATGGTTGTTTAATTTGTTTATGGATGGGGTTGTTAGGGAGGTGAATGCAAGAGTTTTGGAAAGAGGGGCAAGTATGAAGTCTGTTGGGGATGAGAGAGCTTGGGAAGTGAGTCAGTTGTTGTTCGCTGATGATACAGCGCTGGTGGCTGATTCATGTGAGAAACTGCAGAAGCTGGTGACTGAGTTTGGTAAAGTGTGTGAAAGAAGAAAGTTAAGAGTAAATGTGAATAAGAGCAAGGTTATTAGGTACAGTAGGGTCGAGGGTCAAGTCAATTGGGAGGTGAGTTTGAATGGAGAAAAACTGGAGGAAGTGAAGTGTTTTAGATATCTGGGAGTGGATCTGTCAGCGGATGGAACCATGGAAGCGGAAGTGGATCATAGGGTGGGGGAGGGGGCGAAAATTCTGGGAGCCTTGAAGAATGTGTGGAAGTCGAGAACATTATCTCGGAAAGCAAAAATGGGTATGTTTGAAGGAATAGTGGTTCCAACAATGTTGTATGGTTGCGAGGCGTGGGCTATGGATAGAGTTGTGCGCAGGAGGATGGATGTGCTGGAAATGAGATGTTTGAGGACAATGTGTGGTGTGAGGTGGTTTGATCGAGTAAGTAACGTAAGGGTAAGAGAGATGTGTGGAAATAAAAAGAGCATGGTTGAGAGAGCAGAAGAGGGTGGTTTGAAATGGTTTGGGCACATGGAGAGAATGAGTGAGGAAAGATTGACCAAGAGGATATATGTGTCGGAGGTGGAGGGAACGAGGAGAAGAGGGAGACCAAATTGGAGGTGGAAAGATGGAGTGAAGAAGATTTTGTGTGATCGGGGCCTGAACATGCAGGAGGGTGAAAGGAGGGCAAGGAATAGAGTGAATTGGAGCGATGTGGTATACCGGGGTTGACGTGCTGTCAGTGGATTGAATCAGGGCATGTGAAGCGTCTGGGGTAAACCATGAAAAGCTGTGTAGGTATGTATATTTGCGTGTGTGGACGTATGTATATATATGTGTATGGGGGGGGTTGGGCCATTTCTTTCGTCTGTTTCCTTGCGCTACCTCGCAAACGCGGGAGACCGACAAAGAAGAAAATATATATATATATATATATATATATATATATATATATATATATATCCCTGGCGATAGGGGATTAAGAATACATGTACTTGAAGATTTCTATGGGTTTTCAGAAAAGAAGAGTGAATGTTGGGGTGAAGAGGGTGGTGAGAGTAAGTGAGCTTGGGAAGGAGACCTGTGTGAGGAAGTACCAGGAGAGACTGAGTACAGAATGGAAAAAGGTGAGAACAATGGAAGTAAGGGGAGTGGGGGAGGAATGGGATGTATTTAGGGAATCAGTGATGGATTGCGCAAAAGATGCTTGTGGCATGAGAAGAGTGGGAGGTGGGTTGATTAGAAAGGGTAGTGAGTGGTGGGATGAAGAAGTAAGAGTATTAGTGAAAGAGAAGAGAGAGGCATTTGGACGATTTTTGCAGGGAAAAAATACAATTGAGTGGGAGATGTATAAAAGAAAGAGACAGGAGGTCAAGAGAAAGGTGCAAGAGGTGAAAAAAAGGGCAAATGAGAGTTGGGGTGAGAGAGTATCATTAAATTTTAGGGAGAATAAAAAGATGTTCTGGAAGGAGGTAAATAAAGTGCGTAAGACAAGGGAGCAAATGGGAACTTCAGTGAAGGGCGCAAATGGGGAGGTGATAACAAGTAGTGGTGATGTGAGAAGGAAATGGAGTGAATATTTTGAAGGTTTGTTGAATGTGTTTGATGATAGAGTGGCAGATATAGGGTGTTTTGGTCGAGGTGGTGTGCAAAGTGAGAGGGTTAGGGAAAATGATTTGGTAAACAGAGAAGAGGTAGTGAAAGCTTTGCGGAAGATGAAAGCCGGCAAGGCAGCAGGTTTGGATGGTATTGCAGTGGAATTTATTAAAAAAGGGGGTGACTGTATTGTTGACTGGTTGGTAAGGTTATTTAATGTATGTATGACTCATGGTGAGGTGCCTGAGGATTGGCGGAATGCGTGCATAGTGCCATTGTACAAAGGCAAAGGGGATAAGAGTGAGTGCTCAAATTACAGAGGTATAAGTTTGTTGAGTATTCCTGGTAAATTATATGGGAGGGTATTGATTGAGAGGGTGAAGGCATGTACAGAGCATCAGATTGGGGAAGAGCAGTGTGGTTTCAGAAGTGGTAGAGGATGTGTGGATCAGGTGTTTGCTTTGAAGAATGTATGTGAGAAATACGTAGAAAAGCAAATGGATTTGTATGTAGCATTTATGGATCTGGAGAAGGCATATGATAGAGTTGATAGAGATGCTCTGTGGAAGGTATTAAGAATATATGGTGTGGGAGGAAAGTTGTTAGAAGCAGTGAAAAGTTTTTATCGAGGATGTAAGGCATGTGTACATTTAGGAAGAGAGGAAAGTGATTGGTTCTCAGTGAATGTAGGTTTGCGGCAGGGGTGTGTGATGTCTCCATGGTTGTTTAATTTGTTTATGGATGGGGTTGTTAGGGAGGTAAATGCAAGAGTTTTAGAAAGAGGGGCAAGTATGAAGTCTGTTGGGGATGAGAGAGCTTGGGAAGTGAGTCAGTTGTTGTTCGCTGATGATACAGCGCTGGTGGCTGATTCATGTGAGAAACTGCAGAAGCTGGTGACTGAGTTTGGTAAAGTGTGTGGAAGAAGAAAGTTAAGAGTAAATGTGAATAAGAGCAAGGTTATTAGGTACAGTAGGGTTGAGGGTCAAGTCAATTGGGAGGTGAGTTTGAATGGAGAAAAACTGGAGGAAGTGAAGTGTTTTAGATATCTGGGAGTGGATCTGGCAGCGGATGGAACCATGGAAGCGGAAGTGGATCATAGGGTGGGGGAGGGGGCTAAAATTCTGGGAGCCTTGAAGAATGTGTGGAAGTCGAGAACATTATCTCGGAAAGCAAAAATGGGTATGTTTGAAGGAATAGTGGTTCCAACAATGTTGTATGGTTGCTAGGCGTGGGCTATGGATAGAGTTGTGCGCAGGAGGATGGATGTGCTGGAAATGAGATGTTTGAGGACAATGTGTGGTGTGAGGTGGTTTGATCGAGTGAGTAACGTAAGGGTAAGAGAGATGTATGGAAATAAAAAGAGCGTGGTTGAGAGAGCAGAAGAGGGTGTTTTGAAGTGGTTTGGGCACATGGAGAGAATGAGTGAGGAAAGATTGACCAAGAGGATATATGTGTCGGAGGTGGAGGGAACGAGGAGAAGAGGGAGACCAAATTGGAGGTGGAAAGATGGAGTGAAAAAGATTTTGTGTGATCGGGGCCTGAACATGCAGGAGGGTGAAAGGAGGGCAAGGAATAGAGTGAATTGGAGCGATGTGGTATACCGGGGTTGACGTGCTGTCAGTGGATTGAATCAAGGCATGTGAAGCGTCTGGGGTAAACCATGGAAAGCTGTGTAGGTATGTATATTTGCGTGTGTGGACGTATGTATATACATGTGTATGGGGGGGGTTGGGCCATTTCTTTCGTCTGTTTCCTTGCGCTACCTCGCAAACGCGGGAGACAGCGACAAAGTATAATAAAATAATAAATATATAAATATATATATATATATAAATATATAAATATATATATATATGGAAGTAAGGGGAGTGGGGGAGGAATGGGATGTATTTAGGGAATCAGTGATGGATTGCGCAAAAGATGCTTGTGGCATGAGAAGAGTGGGAGGTGGGCTGTTTAGAAAGGGTAGTGAGTGGTGGGATGAAGAAGTAAGAGTATTGGTGAAAGAGAAGAGAGAGGCATTTGGACGATTTTTGCAGGGAAAAAATGCAATTGAGTGGGAGAAGTATAAAAGAAAGAGACAGGAGGTCAAGAGAAAGGTGCAAGAGGTGAAAGAAAGGGCAAATGAGAGTTGGGGTGAGAGACTATCAGTAAATTTTAGGGAGAATAAAAAGATGTTCTGGAAGGAGGTAAATAGGGTGCGTAAGACAAGGGAGCAAATGGGAACTTCAGTGAAGGGCGTAAATGGGGAGGTGATAACAAGTAGCGGTGATGTGAGAAGGAGATGGAATGAGTATTTTGAAGGTTTGTTGAATGTGTCTGATGACAGAGTGGCAGATATAGGGTGTTTTGGTCGAGGTGGTGTGCAAAGTGAGAGGGTTAGGGAAAATGATTTGGTAAACAGAGAAGAGGTAGTAAAAGCTTTGCGGAAGATGAAAGCCGGCAAGGCAGCAGGTTTGGATGGTATTGCAGTGGAATTTATTAAAAAAGGGGGTGACTGTATTGTTGACTGGTTGGTAAGGTTATTTAATGTATGTATGACTCATGGTGAGGTGCCTGAGGATTGGCGGAATGCGTGCATAGTGCCATTGTACAAAGGCAAAGGGGATAAGAGTGAGTGCTCAAATTACAGAGGTATAAGTTTGTTGAGTATTCCTGGTAAATTATATGGGAGGGTATTGATTGAGAGGGTGAAGGCATGTACAGAGCATCAGATTGGGGAAGAGCAGTGCGGTTTCAGAAGTGGTAGAGGATGTGTGGATCAGGTGTTTGCTTTGAAGAATGTATGTGAGAAATACTTAGAGAAGCAAATGGATTTGTATGTAGCATTTATGGATCTGGAGAAGGCATATGATAGAGTTGATAGAGATGCTCTGTGGAAGGTATTAAGAATATATGGTGTGGGAGGCAAGTTGTTAGAAGCAGTGAAAAGTTTTTATCGAGGATGTAAGGCATGTGTACGTGTAGGAAGAGAGGAAAGTGATTGGTTCTCAGTGAATGTAGGTTTGCGGCAGGGGTGTGTGATGTCTCCATGGTTGTTTAATTTGTTTATGGATGGGGTTGTTAGGGAGGTAAATGCAAGAGTCCTGGAAAGAGGGGCAAGTATGAAGTCTGTTGGGGATGAGAGAGCTTGGGAAGTGAGTCAGTTGTTGTTCGCTGATGATACAGCGCTGGTGGCTGATTCATGTGAGAAACTGCAGAAGCTGGTGACTGAGTTTGGTAAAGTGTGTGGAAGAAGAAAGTTAAGAGTAAATGTGAATAAGAGCAAGGTTATTAGGTACAGTAGGGGTGAGGGTCAAGTCAATTGGGAGGTGAGTTTGAATGGAGAAAAACTGGAGGAAGTGAAGTGTTTTAGATATCTGGGAGTGGATCTGTCAGCGGATGGAACCATGGAAGCGGAAGTGGATCATAGGGTGGGGGAGGGGGCGAAAATTTTGGGAGCCTTGAAAAATGTGTGGAAGTCGAGAACATTATCTCGGAAAGCAAAAATGGGTATGTTTGAAGGAATAGTGGTACCAACAATGTTGTATGGTTGCGAGGCGTGGGCTATGGATAGAGATGTGCGCAGGAGGATGGATGTGCTGGAAATGAGATGTTTGAGGAAAATGTGTGGTGTGAGGTGGTTTGATCGAGTAAGTAACGTAAGGGTAAGAGAGATGTGTGGAAATAAAAAGAGCGTGGTTGAGAGAGCAGAAGAGGGTGTTTTGAAATGGTTTGGGCACATGGAGAGAATGAGTGAGGAAAGATTGACCAAGAGGATATATGTGTCGGAGGTGGAGGGAACGAGGAGAAGAGGGAGACCAAATTGGAGGTGGAAAGATGGAGTGAAAAAGATTTTGTGTGATCGGGGCCTGAACATGCAGGAGGGTGAAAGGAGGGCAAGGAATAGAGTGAATTGGAGCGATGTGGTATACTGGGGTTGACGTGCTGTCAGTGATTGAATCAGGGCATGTGAAGCGTCTGGGGTGGACCATGGAAAGCTGTGTAGGTATGTATATTTGCGTGTGTGGACGTAGTATATACATGTGGTATGGGGGTGGGTTGGGCCATTTCTTTCGTCTGTTTCCTTTTAAACTATTCGCCATTTCCTGCGTTAGCGAGGTAGCATTAAGAACAGAGGACTGGGCCTTTGTGGAATATCCTCACCTGGCCCCCTCTGTTCCTTCTTTTGGAAAATTAAAAAATAAAATGAGAGGGGAGGATTTTCAGCCTCCCGCTCCCTCCCCTTTTAGTCGCCTTCTACGACACGCAGGGAATACGTGGGAAGTATTCTTAATCCCCTATCCCCAGGGATAATTCATACTGTCCTGCCTTTATTCATTCCCATCGCCACCTCACGACACATGAAATAACCAACCCCCCTCCCCCCTCATGTGTGCGAAGTAGCGCTAGGGAAAAGACTACAAAGGCCACATTCGTTCACACTCAGTCTCTAGCTGTCATGTAATAATGCACCGAAACCACAGCTCCCTTTCCACATCCAGGGCCCCACAGAACTTTCCATGGTTTACCCCATATATATATATATATATATATATAATATATATATATATATATTCTTCTGTTTCCCATTTTAGAAAGTTAAAAAAGTACAAGGAGGGGAGGATTTCTGGCCCCCCGCTCCCTCCCCTCTAGTCGCTTTCTACGACACGCGAGGAATGCGTGGGAAGTATTCTTTCACCCCTATCCCCAGGGATAATATATATATATATAATATATATATATATATATATAAAATATATTTTATAAAATATATATATACACACACATACGCACATATACACACACACACACACACACACACACCCTATATATAAAATATGAAAAATGTAAGAAACAATTTAGAAAACTGAAACTTCTAGCTTGAAATAAAATGAAAAATGAGTCACATACTGGTTCAACCTCTGGCTATGTAAAAAGGAAATGTATAATTTATTTACACAAACGTCAATAGTAGTTCTCGTCAATTTTAACTTTCTAAAATGGGAAACAGAAGAAGGAGTCACGCGGGAGTGCTCATCCTCCTCGAAGGCTCAGATTGGGGTGCCTAAATGTGTGTGGATGTAACCAAGATGTGAAAAAAGGAGAGATAGGTAGTATGTTTGAGGAAAGGAACCTGGATGTTTTGGCTCTGAGTGAAACGAAGCTCAAGGGTAAAGGGGAAGAGTGGTTTGGGAAGGTCTTGGGAGTAAAGTCATGGGTTAGTGAGAAGACAAGAGCAAGGGAAGGAGTAGCAATACTCCTGAAACAGGAGTTGTGGGAGTATGTGATAGAATGTAAGAAAGTAAATTCTCGATTAATATGGGTAAAACTGAAAGTTGATGGAGAGAGTTGGGTGATTATTGGTGCATATGCACCTGGGCATGAGAAGAAAGATCATGAGAGGCAAGTGTTTTGGGAGCAGCTGAATGAGTGTGTTAGTGGTTTTGATGCACGAGACCGGGTTATAGTGATGGGTGATTTGAATGCAAAGGTGAGTAATGTGGCAGTTGAGGGAAAATTGGTATACATGGGGTGTTCAGTGTTGTAAATGGAAATGGTGAAGAGCTTGTAGATTTATGTGCTGATAAAGGACTGATGATTGGGAATACCTGGTTTAAAAAAGCGAGATATACATAAGTATACTTATGTAAGTAGGAGAGGTGCCAGAGAGCGTTATTGGATTACGTGTTAATTGACAGGCGCGCGAAAGAGAGACTTTTGGATGTTAATGTGCTGAGAGGTGCAACTGGAGGGATGTCTGATCATTATCTTGTGGAGGCTAAGGTGAAGATTAGTATGGGTTTTCAGAAAAGAAGAGTGAATGTTGGGGTGAAGAGGTGGTGAGAGTAAGTGAGCTTGGGAAGGAGACTTGTGTGAGGAAGTACCAGGAGAGACTGAGTACAGAATGGAAAAAGGTGAGAACAATGGAAGTAAGGGGAGTGGGGGAGGAATGGGATGTATTTAGGGAATCAGTGATGGATTGCGCAAGAGATGCTTGTGGCATGAGAAGAGTGGGAGATGGGTTGATTAGAAAGGGTAGTGAGTGGTGGGATGAAGAAGTAAGAGTATTAGTGAAAGAGAAGAGAGAGGCATTTGGACGATTTTTGCAGGGAAAAAATGCAATTGAGTGGGAGATGTATAAAAGAAAGAGACAGGAGGTCAAGAGAAAGGTGCAAGAGGTGAAAAAAAGGGCAAATGAGAGTTGGGGTGAGAGAGTATCATTAAATTTTAGGGAGAATAAAAAGATGTTCTGGAAGGAGGTAAATAAAGTGCGTAAGACAAGGGAGCAAATGGGAACTTCAGTGAAGGGCGCAAATGGGGAGGTGATAACAAGTAGTGGTGATGTGAGAAGGAGATGGAGTGAGTATTTTGAAGGTTTGTTGAATGTGTTTGATGATAGAGTGGCAGATATAGGTGTTTTGGTCGAGGTGGTGTGCAAAGCGAGAGGGTTAGGGAAAATGATTTGGTAAACAGAGAAGAGGTAGTAAAAGCTTTGCGGAAGATGAAAGCCGGCAAGGCAGCAGGTTTGGATGGTATTGCAGTGGAATTTATTAAAAAAGGGGGTGACTGTATTGTTGACTGGTTGGTAAGGTTATTTAATGTATGTATGACTCATGGTGAGGTGCCTGAGGATTGGCGGAATGCGTGCATAGTGCCATTGTACAAAGGCAAAGGGGATAAGAGTGAGTGCTCAAATTACAGAGGTATAAGTTTGCTGAGTATTCCTGGTAAATTATATGGGAGGGTATTGATTGAGAGGGTGAAGGCATGTACAGAGCATCAGATTGGGGAAGAGCAGTGTGGTTTCAGAAGTGGTAGAGGATGTGTGGATCAGGTGTTTGCTTTGAAGAATGTATGTGAGAAATACTTAGAAAAGCAAATGGATTTGTATGTAGCATTTATGGATCTGGAGAAGGCATATGATAGAGTTGATAGAGATGCTCTGTGGAAGGTATTAAGAATATATGGTGTGGGAGGCAAGTTGTTAGAAGCAGTGAAAAGTTTTTATCGAGGATGTAAGGCATGTGTACGTGTAGGAAGAGAGGAAAGTGATTGGTTCTCAGTGAATGTAGGTTTGCGGCAGGGTGTGTGATGTCTCCATGGTTGTTTAATTTGTTTATGGATGGGGTTGTTAGGGAGGTGAATGCAAGAGTTTTGGAAAGAGGGGCAAGTATGAAGTCTGTTGGGGATGAGAGAGCTTGGGAAGTGAGTCAGTTGTTGTTCGCTGATGATACAGCGCTGGTGGCTGATTCATGTGAGAAACTGCAGAAGCTGGTGACTGAGTTTGGTAAAGTGTGTGAAAGAAGAAAGTTAAGAGTAAATGTGAATAAGAGCAAGGTTATTAGGTACAGTAGGGTGAGGTCAAGTCAATTGGGAGGTGAGTTTGAATGGAGAAAAACTGGAGGGAAATGAAGTGTTTTAGATATCTGGGAGTGGATCTGTCAGCGGATGGAACCATGGAAGCGGAAGTGGATCATAGGGTGGGGAGGGGCGAAAATTCTGGGAGCCTTGAAGAATGTGTGGAAGTCGAGAACATTATCTCGGAGAGCAAAAATGGCTATGTTTGAAGGAATAGTCGTTCCAACAATGTTGTATGGTTGCGAGGCGTGGGCTATGGATAGAGTTGTGCGCAGGAGGATGGATGTGCTGGAAATGAGATGTTTGAGGACAATGTGTGGTGTGAGGTGGTTTGATCGAGTAAGTAACGTAAGGGTAAGAGAGATGTGTGGAAATAAAAAGAGCATGGTTGAGAGAGCAGAAGAGGGTGTTTTGAAATGGTTTGGGCACATGGAGAGAATGAGTGAGGAAAGATTGACCAAGAGGATATATGTGTCGGAGGTGGGGGGAACGAGGAGAAGAGGGAGACCAAATTGGAGGTGGAAAGATGGAGTGAAGAAGATTTTGTGTGATCGGGGCCTGAACATGCAGGAGGGTGAAAGGAGGGCAAGGAATAGAGTGAATTGGAGCGATGTGGTATACCGGGGTTGACGTGCTGTCAGTGGATTGAATCAGGGCATGTGAAGCGTCTGGGGTAAACCATGAAAAGCTGTGTAGGTATGTATATTTGCGTGTGTGGACGTATGTATATATATGTGTATGGGGGGGGTTGGGCCATTTCTTTTTCGTCTGTTTCCTTGCGCTACCTCGCAAACGCGGGAGACCGACAAAGAAGAAAATATATATATATATATATATATATATATATATATATATATATATCCCTGGCGATAGGGGATTAAGAATACATGTACTTGAAGATTTCTATGGGTTTTCAGAAAAGAAGAGTGAATGTTGGGGTGAAGAGGGTGGTGAGAGTAAGTGAGCTTGGGAAGGAGACCTGTGTGAGGAAGTACCAGGAGAGACTGAGTACAGAATGGAAAAGGTGAGAACAATGGAAGTAAGGGAGTGGGGGAGGAATGGGATGTATTTAGGGAATCAGTGATGGATTGCGCAAAGATGCTTGTGGCATGAGAAGAGTGGGAGGTGGGTTGATTAGAAAGGGTAGTGAGTGGTGGGATGAAGAAGTAAGAGTATTAGTGAAAGAGAAGAGAGAGGCATTTGGACGATTTTTGCAGGGAAAAAATACAATTGAGTGGGAGATGTATAAAAGAAAGAGACAGGAGGTCAAGAGAAAGGTGCAAGAGTGAAAAAAAGGGCAAATGAGAGTTGGGGTGAGAGAGTATCATTAAATTTTAGGGAGAATAAAAAGATGTTCTGGAAGGAGGTAAATAAAGTGCGTAAGAAAAGGGGAGCAAATGGGAACTTCAGTGAAGGGCGCAAATGGGGAGGTGATAACAAGTAGTGGTGATGTGAGAAGGAAATGGAGTGAATATTTTGAAGGTTTGTTGAATGTGTTTGATGATAGAGTGGCAGATATAGGGTGTTTTGGTCGAGGTGGTGTGCAAAGTGAGAGGGTTAGGGAAAATGATTTGGTAAACAGAGAAGAGGTAGTAAAAGCTTTGCGGAAGATGAAAGCCGGCAAGGCAGCAGGTTTGGATGGTATTGCAGTGGAATTTATTAAAAAAGGGGGTGACTGTATTGTTGACTGGTTGGTAAGGTTATTTAATGTATGTATGACTCATGGTGAGGTGCCTGAGGATTGGCGGAATGCGTGCATAGTGCCATTGTACAAAGGCAAAGGGGATAAGAGTGAGTGCTCAAATTACAGAGGTATAAGTTTGTTGAGTATTCCTGGTAAATTATATGGGAGGGTATTGATTGAGAGGGTGAAGGCATGTACAGAGCATCAGATTGGGGAAGAGCAGTGTGGTTTCAGAAGTGGTAGAGGATGTGTGGATCAGGTGTTTGCTTTGAAGAATGTATGTGAGAAATACTTAGAAAAGCAAATGGATTTGTATGTAGCATTTATGGATCTGGAGAAGGCATATGATAGAGTTGATAGAGATGCTCTGTGGAAGGTATTAAGAATATATGGTGTGGGAGGCAAGTTGTTAGAAGCAGTGAAAAGTTTTTATCGAGGATGTAAGGCATGTGTACGTGTAGGAAGAGAGGAAAGTGATTGGTTCTCAGTGAATGTAGGTTTGCGGCAGGGGTGTGTGATGTCTCCATGGTTGTTTAATTTGTTTATGGATGGGGTTGTTAGGGAGGTGAATGCAAGAGTTTTGGAAAGAGGGGCAAGTATGAAGTCTGTTGGGGATGAGAGAGCTTGGGAAGTGAGTCAGTTGTTGTTCGCTGATGATACAGCGCTGGTGGCTGATTCATGTGAGAAACTGCAGAAGCTGGTGACTGAGTTTGGTAAAGTGTGTGGAAAGAAGAAAGTTAAGAGTAAATGTGAATAAGAGCAAGGTTATTAGGTACAGTAGGGTTGAGGGTCAAGTCAATTGGGAGGTGAGTTTGAATGGAGAAAAACTGGAGGAAGTGAAGTGTTTTAGATATCTGGGAGTGGATCTGGCAGCGGATGGAACCATGGAAGCGGAAGTGGATCATAGGGTGGGGGAGGGGGCGAAAATTCTGGGAGCCTTGAAGAATGTGTGGAAGTCGAGAACATTATCTCGGAAAGCAAAAATGGGTATGTTTGAAGGAATAGTGGTTCCAACAATGTTGTATGGTTGCGAGGCGTGGGCTATGGATAGAGTTGTGCGCAGGAGGATGGATGTGCTGGAAATGAGATGTTTGAGGACAATGTGTGGTGTGAGGTGGTTTGATCGAGTAAGTAACGTAAGGGTAAGAGAGATGTGTGGAAATAAAAAGAGCGTGGTTGAGAGAGCAGAAGAGGGTGTTTTGAAATGGTTTGGGCACATGGAGAGAATGAGTGAGGAAAGATTGACCAAGAGGATATATGTGTCGGAGGTGGAGGGAACGAGGAGAAGAGGGAGACCAAATTGGAGGTGGAAAGATGGAGTGAAGAAGATTTTGTGTGATCGGGGCCTGAACATGCAGGAGGGTGAAAGGAGGGCAAGGAATAGAGTGAATTGGAGCGATGTGGTATACCGGGGTTGACGTGCTGTCAGTGGATTGAATCAGGGCATGTGAAGCGTCTGGGGTAAACCATGAAAAGCTGTGTAGGTATGTATATTTGCGTGTGTGGACGTATGTATATATATGTGTATGGGGGGGGTTGGGCCATTTCTTTCGTCTGTTTCCTTGCGCTACCTCGCAAACGCGGGAGACCGACAAAGAAGAAAATATATATATATATATATATATATATATATATATATATATCCCTGGCGATAGGGGATTAAGAATACTTGTACTTGAAGATTTCTATGGGTTTTCAGAAAAGAAGAGTGAATGTTGGGGTGAAGAGGGTGGTGAGAGTAAGTGAGCTTGGGAAGGAGACCTGTGTGAGGAAGTACCAGGAGAGACTGAGTACAGAATGGAAAAAGGTGAGAACAATGGAAGGAAGGGGAGTGGGGGAGGAATGGGATGTATTTAGGGAATCAGTGATGGATTGCGCAAAAGATGCTTGTGGCATGAGAAGAGTGGGAGGTGGGTTGATTAGAAAGGGTAGTGAGTGGTGGGATGAAGAAGTAAGAGTATTAGTGAAAGAGAAGAGAGAGGCATTTGGACGATTTTTGCAGGGAAAAAATACAATTGAGTGGGAGATGTATAAAAGAAAGAGACAGGAGGTCAAGAGAAAGGTGCAAGAGGTGAAAGAAAGGGCAAATGAGAGTTGGGGTGAGAGAGTATCATTAAATTTTAGGGAGAATAAAAAGATGTTCTGGAAGGAGGTAAATAAGGTGCGTAAGACAAGGGAGCAAATGGGAACTTCAGTGAAGGGCGTAAATGGGGAGGTGATAACAAGTAGCGGTGATGTGAGAAGGAGATGGAGTGAGTATTTTGAAGGTTTGTTGAATGTGTTTGATGACAGAGTGGCAGATATAGGGTGTTTTGGTCGAGGTGGTGTGCAAAGTGAGAGGGTTAGGGAAAATGATTTGGTAAACAGAGAAGAGGTAGTGAAAGCTTTGCGGAAGATGAAAGCCGGCAAGGCAGCAGGTTTGGATGGTATTGCAGTGGAATTTATTAAAAAAGGGGGTGACTGTATTGTTGACTGGTTGGTAAGGTTATTTAATGTATGTATGACTCATGGTGAGGTGCCTGAGGATTGGCGGAATGCGTGCATAGTGCCATTGTACAAAGGCAAAGGGGATAAGAGTGAGTGCTCAAATTACAGAGGTATAAGTTTGTTGAGTATTCCTGGTAAATTATATGGGAGGGTATTGATTGAGAGGGTGAAGGCATGTACAGAGCATCAGATTGGGGAAGAGCAGTGTGGTTTCAGAAGTGGTAGAGGATGTGTGGATCAGGTGTTTGCTTTGAAGAATGTATGTGAGAAATACGTAGAGAAGCAAATGGATTTGTATGTAGCATTTATGGATCTGGAGAAGGCATATGATAGAGTTGATAGAGATGCTCTGTGGAAGGTATTAAGAATATATGGTGTGGGAGGGAAGTTGTTAGAAGCAGTGAAAAGTTTTTATCGAGGATGTAAGGCATGTGTACGTGTAGGAAGAGAGGAAAGTGATTGGTTCTCAGTGAATGTAGGTTTGCGGCAGGGGTGTGTGATGTCTCCATGGTTGTTTAATTTGTTTATGGATGGGGTTGTTAGGGAGGTAAATGCAAGAGTCTTAGAAAGAGGGGCAAGTATGAAGTCTGTTGGGGATGAGAGAGCTTGGGAAGTGAGTCAGTTGTTGTTCGCTGATGATACAGTGCTGGTGGCTGATTCATGTGAGAAACTGCAGAAGCTGGTGACTGAGTTTGGTAAAGTGTGTGGAAGAAGAAAGTTAAGAGTAAATGTGAATAAGAGCAAGGTTATTAGGTACAGTAGGGTTGAGGGTCAAGTCAATTGGGAGGTGAGTTTGAATGGAGAAAAACTGGAGGAAGTGAAGTGTTTTAGATATCTGGGAGTGGATCTGGCAGCGGATGGAACCATGGAAGCGGAAGTGGATCATAGGGTGGGGGAGGGGGCTAAAATTCTG
This sequence comes from Panulirus ornatus, assembly GCF_036320965.1. NCBI lineage: Eukaryota > Metazoa > Arthropoda > Malacostraca > Decapoda > Palinuridae > Panulirus > Panulirus ornatus. Next base: position 17,210,294 of record NC_092231.1, on the reverse strand, counting down.
GGGAGCCTTGAAGAATGTGTGGAAGTCGAGAACATTATCTCGGAAAGCAAAAATGGGTATGTTTGAAGGAATAGTGGTACCAACAATGTTGTATGGTTGCGAGGCGTGGGCTATGGATAGAGATGTGCGCAGGAGGATGGATGTGCTGGAAATGAGATGTGTGAGGACAATGTGTGGTGTGAGGTGGTTTGATCGAGTAAGTAACGTAAGGGTAAGAGAGATGTGTGGAAATAAAAAGAGCGTGGTTGAGAGAGCAGAAGAGGGTGTTTTGAAGTGGTTTGGGCACATGGAGAGAATGAGTGAGGAAAGATTGACCAAGAGGATATATGTGTCGGAGGTGGAGGGAACGAGGAGAAGAGGGAGACCAAATTGGAGGTGGAAAGATGGAGTGAAAAAGATTTTGTGTGATCGGGGCCTGAACATGCAGGAGGGTGAAAGGAGGGCAAGGAATAGAGTGAATTGGAGCGATGTGGTATACCGGGGTTGACGTGCTGTCAGTGGATTGAATCAAGGCATGTGAAGCGTCTGGGGTAAACCATGGAAAGCTGTGTAGGTATGTATATTTGCGTGTGTGGACGTATGTATATACATGTGTATGGGGGGGGGGTTGGGCCATTTCTTTCGTCTGTTTCCTTGCGCTACCTCGCAAACGCGGGAGACAGCGACAAAGTATAAAAAAAAAAAAAAAAAAAAAAAAATATATATATATATTTTATTATATTTTATCGCTGTCTCCTGCGTTAGAGGGGTAGTGCTAGCGAGGTAGCGCAAGGAAACAGATGAAAGAATGGCCCAACCCACCCACATAAACATGTATATACATACATGTCCACACACGCACATATACATACCTATACATCTCAATGTATACATATATATACACACACAGACATATACCTACATACACATGTACATAATTCATACTGTCTGCCCTTATTCATTCCCATCGCCACCCCACCACACATGAAATGATAGCCCCTTCCCCCCGCATGTGCACGAGGTAGCGCTAGGAAAAGACAAGAAAGGCCACATTCATTCACACTCAGTCTCTAGCTGTCATGTATAATGCACCGAAACCGCAGCTCCCTTTCCCCATCCAGGCCCCACAAAACTTTCCATGGTTTACCCAAGACACTCCACATACCCTGGCTCAATCCATTGACAGCACGTTGACCCCGGTATATCACATCGTTCCAATTCACTCTATTCCTTGCACGCCTTTCACCCTCCTGCATGTTCAGGCCCCGATCACTCAAAATCTTTTTCACTCCATCTTTTCATCTCCAATTAGGTCTCCCACTTTTCATTCCCTCCACCTCTGACACATATATCCTCTTCGTCAATCTTTCCTCACTCATTCTCTCCATGTGACCAAACCATTTCAAAACATCCTCTTCTGCTCTCTCAACCACATTCTTTTTATTACCACACATCTCTCTTACCCTTTCATCACTTATTTGATCAAAACCACCTCACACCACATATTGTCCTCAAAAAACTCATTTCCAGCACATATATATGTTGCTATGTATATGTATATATATGTATAAATATATAAATACATGACATATATATACACATGTACATATTCATACTTGCTTGCCTTCATCCATTCCTGGTGCTACCCTGTCCCACACGAAACAGCATTGTTACCCCCTGCTTCAGCGAGGCAGCACCTGGAAAACTGACAAAAAGGCCACATTCATTCACACTCAGTCACTAACTGTCATGTGTAATGCACCGAAACCACAGCTCCCTATCCACATCCAGACCCTACAGACCTTTCCATGGTTTACCCCAGACGTTTCATATGCCCTGGTTCAGTTCACTGACAGCATGTCGACCTTGGTTTCAATCCACACTATTCCTTGCATGCCTCTTACCCTCCTGTATGTTCAGGCCCCGATCGCTCAAAATTTTTTTTCACTCCATCCTTCCACCTCCAGTTTGGTCTCCTGCTTCTCCTTGTTCCCTCCACCTCTGTCACATATACCCTCTTTGCCAATCTTTCCTCGCTCATTCATCCTGTATGTCTAAACCATTTCAACACACCCTCCTCTGCTCCCTCAACCATATTCTTTTTATTTCCATACATCTCTCTTACCTTTTCATTATTTACTCGATCAAACTACCTCACACCACATATTGTTCTCAGATGTTTCTTTTGCAACACCTCCCACCCTCCTCCATACAACCTTATCTATATAATATAGCCCATGCCTCACAACTTTATAACATTGTTGGAACTACTATTCCTTCAAACATACCTAGTTTTGCTTTCCCACACATTCTTTATTGCTCCCAGAACCCTCACCCCCTCCCCATCCTGTGACTCGCTTCTGCTTTCATGGTTCCATTTGCTGCTAAGTCCACTCCCAGATATCTAAAATACTTCACTTCCTCCAATTTTTCTCCATTCAAACTTACATCCCAATTAACCTGTCCCTCAACCTTACTGAACTTTAAATAACCTTGCTCTTATTCACATTTACTCTCAACTTTCTCCTAACACACTTTTCCAAACTCAGTCACTAACTTCTGCAGTTTCTTACTCAAATTGGCCACTAGGGCCATATCATCAGTGAACAACATTTGACTCGCTTCCCAGAGCCTCTTATCTCCAACAGACTGCATACAGCTGAGTGAGTATGTCAGCATTTATGGTGCATGAGGCTGGGCATTACTGAAGGATGATTTGAATGCGAAAACGAGTAATTTGGCAGTTGAGGTTATAAGTGGTATGCATGGGGTATTCAGTGTTGTGAATGGAAATGGTGAAGATTTTGTGGATTTGTGTGCTGAAAAAAGACTGGTGATTGGAATACCTGGTTTATAAAGAGATATACACAAATATTCATATGTGAGTAGGAGAGATGGTCAAAGGGCATTATTAGATTAGGTATTAATTGATAGATGTGTAGAAGAGACTTTTGGATGTAAATGTGCTGAGGGGGGCAGCAGGTGAGATTTCAAAAAAGAAGATATAATGTAGGGGAGAAGGGAATGGTGAGTGTAAGTGTGCTTGGAAAGGAGACTTAATGTGAGGAAATGCCAAGAGAGATTGAGTGTAGAATGGCAGAAGGAGAAAGCAATGATGTGAGGGGAGTGGGTGAGGAATGGGATGTATTTACAGAAGCAGTGATGGCATGTGCAAGAGATATATGTGGCATGAGAAAGGTGGAAGGTGGGCAAATTAGAAAGGGTAGTAAGTCATGGGATGAAGAAAGTTGTTAATGAAAGAGAAAAGAGCGCTGTTTGGACAATACTTACATAGGATAAGTGCAAATGACAGAGAGATGTATGAGAGAAAGCGGCAGGAGGTCAAGAAGGTGCAAGGGTTGAAAGATGGGGCAGTTGAGAGTTGGGGTGAGAGGGTATCATTAAACTTTTGGGAGAATAAAAGGATGGTTTGGAAGGAGGTAAGTAATGTGTGATAAACAAGAGAACAAATGGGATCGTTGGTGAAGGGGACAATGGGGGAAGTGATAACAGGTAGTGATGGAGGGAGTATTTTGAAGGATTGTTGAATGTGTTTGATGATAGAGTGGCAGATACAGGATGTTTTGGTCAAGGTGGTGTGCAAAGTGAGAGTTGGGGAGAGTGGTTGGGTAAAGAAAGAAGAGGTGGTGAAAGCCATGTGGAAGATGAAATCTGGCAAGGTTGGGGGTTTGGATGGTATTGCAGTTGAATTTATTAAGAAATGGGGTGACTGTGTTGTTGATTTGTTGGTAAGAATATTCAGTGTATTCCTGGGTCATGGTGAAGTGCCTGATGATTGGCAGAATGCATGTATTATGCCATTGTACAAAGGCAAATGGGATAAAGGTGAGTTCAAACCTTAGTGGTAAATGTTTGTTGAGTATACTGGAAAATTGTATGGTAGGGTACTGATTTAGAGGATGAAGGCATGTACAGAGCATCAGATTGGGGAGGAGCAATGTGGTTTCAGAAGTGGCAGAGGATCTTTGGATCTGGTGTTTGCATTGAAGAATGTGTGTGAGAAATACTTGGAAAAACAGATAGATTCGTAGTTGGCATTTATGGATCTGGAGAAAACATATGATAGGGTTGATAGAGATTCTTTGTGGAAGGTCTTAAGAATGTATGGTGTGAGAGGTTAGTTGCTAGATGCAGTGAGTTTTTACCAAGGTTGCAAGGCATTTGTATGAGTAGGAAGAGAGGAAATTGGTGATTGGTTCCTAGTGAAGGTCGGTCTGCTGCAGGGGTGTGTGATGTCAACGTGGTTGTTTAATTTGTTTATGGATTGGGTGATTAGGGAGGTAAATGAAAGAGTTCAGGAGAGGGGATTGAGTGTGCAGTCTTAGTGGGAGGAGAGGCCTGGGAGGTGAGTTAATTGTTTGCTAAACAGCCATGGTGACAATCAGTCACCATTCTTGCATGCAAGCCTTACTCAGTTGAAGAAAACTCCTCTGCTTGTAGAAATTTTCCTCCCACACCATATAATCATAGCTTCTTCCACAAGACATTGTTCTCTTCCCTATCATACTTTTATTCCTGATCCATAAATGCCACATATATATCCTTCTCCAAGCATTTGTTCATTGCAAACACCTGGTACGCACGTCCTCCCCTGACTTAAACATCTGTAATTTGGTCTTTTGCTTTTGTTCCCCTTGCCTTTATATATACATGCATTTGGCTAGTCCTGAGGCATCTTACCTTAAGCCTTACATACAGTGATAATCTTATCATCCCCTCCCCCCTTCTTTCTTGAGAAATTCACCTGGAATCCTGTCCACTTAGCCACAGTTCATCTGATGCAAGGCTTTCACCACCACTTTTCTTTTCATGAAACTGTTTGCCATGACTTTCTCATTTCACATATCTTCATGCCCAAACACTCAACATCTGCTGTCATCTAACACACTCAACAGTCCTTCAAATACTCCATATATTCATATTTCCTAATTTCTTTAAATGAGAATATCCCAGATGAGGAGGATTCACTTTATATTGTTCTTTGATGTTGGAAAGTAACTGTCCCTGCACATACATTATTGGGAGCATCCTGTAACTGTACCTTGCCATTAGACTTAACCTACTTTTTTTTTTATTTGGAGTCCCAGGTTACAACTGTGTCTCAGGCCTCCATAAATTCTTTATATGTTTTCGCTCTTTTCTTTACATTACACAGGTGATGCGTTTATCAAATCAAGGTGGTGAGCTGGTGGTTACCTTAGTGAGAGATGGACAAACTGAATCCATTCTAACAATGGTACAGGAGCAGAAGAAACCCAAGAAGTCCCGAGGAAATTATAAGGTAGAGTATTCTTTTTCTGGCATGTTTTGAGAGAAGTGTGTGGTATGCAGAAGGTGGGAGATGGCTGATGTAAATATGTTAGTGGGGGATAAGATGAATAAGTTTAGTTGCTAGTGAAAGAGAAAAGAGAGATTTTGGGGTGGTACTTACAGGGAATGAGTGTGTGTGATTGGGAGATGTGCAAGACTAAGCAGAAGGTCAAGAGAAAGGTGCTGGAGCTGAATAAGAGTTGCACATGAGTCAGTTAGCAAGTAGCAACAAACTTAAGGATGAAAGTGTTTTTGTAAGGTTAATAGTGTGAGAAAAAATTTGAACAAATGGGAACATCAGTGATGAGGGTAAATGTGGTTAGTAGTGACATGCTGAGATGAAGTGAAGAGGAAATGGAATTCGTATTTTGAAGGATTGTTGAATGTGTTTGATGTTAGGGTGACAAATGGTGAGTGTTTGGGTCAGGAAGGTATGAAAAGTGAAATAATCATGACGAATGGTTTGTGTAAGGTGAGATGTGGCAAGGCAGCTGGAGTGGATAGTATTGCAGTAGAATTTCTTTGATAAAGAGCTGACTACATTGTTCATTGATATGTTAGTATTTTCTGTGTGTATTTGGATCATGGGGAGATGCTTGAGGAGTGGTAGAATGCTTGTATAGTGCCATTGTATAAAAGTTTTTGGGTTGAAAGTGAGTGTTTGAAGTACAGGTGTATGATTTCAAGTGTGCCTGGTAAGTTGTATGGAAGAGTGATTGTTGAGAGGGTGTTGGCATGCACACAGCATCAGGTGGGAACAACTGTGGGGTTTTAGGAGTGGTTGAGGATATGTGGATCAGACATTTTCTTTGAAGAATGTATGTGAAAAATCCTGAGAGATCTGGAGAAAGCATATGATATGGTCTGTAGAGATCTGCTGTTGAAGTTGCTACACGTATTTGGTGTGGGAGGAAAGCTAATAGAAGCAGTGAGGAGTTTTTATGAAGAGAATAGTGTGTGTGTGAGTAGGTAGATAGGAGGGTGAGTGGTTTAAGGTGAAGGTGGGGATGTGGCAGGGGTGTGTGATGTCACCATGGCTGTTTAATCTGTTAATGGATGGGTAGTGAGGGAGTTGAATGCTAGGATCTTGGAGAGAGGAGTGAATGTGCAGTTTGCTGGAGGTCGGGACCTGAAATGCAACTTAGTTTTTGTTTGCTGACGATAAGGAACTGGTGGCAGAGTTGATTGAGAAACTGCAGAAGCTGGTGTCTGAGTTTGGGAAAGTACTTGAAAGGAGAAAGTTGATAGTAAAAGCAAATAAAAGTAAGGATATTAGGTTTAGCATTGAAAAAGGGAGGAGAAGCACTACTCCTGTAGCAGGAGTCATGTGAGGGTATAATTGAGTGTTAGGAATTAAAATATAGATTGACATAGGTAAAACTGAAAGTAGACAGCAAGGGATGGGCGATTGGTGCTTTGGGAGCAATTGAGTGAGTGTGTCAGCAGTTTTGATGTAAGAGACTGGATATTAGTGATTGGTGATTTAAATGCAAAGGTACGTAATGTGGCCATTGAGGGTATCATTGGGAGGAATGGAGTGTTAAGTGTTATAATTGGAAATGGTGAAGAGCTTGTGGAGTTGTGTGCTGAAAAAGGAGTGGTGATCGGGAATACCTGGTTCAAAAAGGGATATACAGAACTTTATGTATATGAATAGGAGAGATGGTCAGCATTTATTATTGGACTGCATATCACTTGATAGTCCTGTAAAGGAGACACTTTTGAATATGAATATACGGGGAGGGGCAGCTGTTGAGACTTCTGATCACTGTCTTGTGGAGGCAAGAGTGAAGACTTGTTGATGTTTTTGAACAAGAGGTAACAATGTCAGAGGGAAGAGAGTGGTGAGAATGAATGAACTTGGAAAAGAGGCTTGAGTAAAGATATAGTAGAAAAGATTGAGTGTAGAATGTCAAAAGTTGAAGTAAATAAAGTGAGGGGAGAAATGAAAGGTATTTAGGGAAGCAGTGATGGCACGTGCAAGAGATGCATGTGACGTGAGAGAGGGGAGTTTATAAAGGGTATTGAGTGGTGGGATGAAGAATTAAAGTTGCTAGAGAAAAAGAAAACAGTGGCTTTTGGGCAGTACTTACAGGGAAGGAGTGCAACTGATTGGAAGATGTTTAAGAGAAAGTGGCAGGTCAAGAGGAAGGTGCAGGGGTTGAAAAATAGGGCAAATTAGAGTTAGAGTGAGTGAATATCAATAAACTTCTGGTAGAATAAGATGTTTTGAAAGGAGGTAAATAATGTACGAAAGACAAGGGAACAAATAGGAACATTGGTGAAGTGGGCAAAATGGGAAGTGAAAACAGGTGTTGATGTTTTGAGGAGGAGATGACATTGTTATTTTGAGGGACTGTTAAATGTGTTTGATGATAAAGTGGGAGATATAGGGTGTTTTGTTCAGTTTGCTATGCAAAATAAGAGTCATGGGAGAGTGATTTGAGGAAGAGAGAAGAGGTGGTGAAAGCCATGCTTTAGATGAAATGCATCAAGGTGGTTGGAGTGGATGGTATTGCAGTTGAATTTCTTAAGAAAGTGGGTGACTGTGCTGTTGACTGGTTGGTAAGGATTTTCAATGTATGTATGACTCATGGTGAGGTGCCTGAGGATTGGCGGAATGCGTGCATAGTGCCATTGTACAAAGGCAAAGGGGATAAGAGTGAGTGCTCAAATTACAGAGGTACAAGTTTGTTGAGTATTCCTGGTAAATTATATGGGAGGGTATTGATTGAGAGGTGAAGGCATGTACAGAGCATCAGATTGGGGAAGAGCATGTGGTTTCAGAAGTGGTAGAGGATGTGTGGATCAGGTGTTTGCTTTGAAGAATGTATGTGAGAAATACTTAGAAAAGCAAAAATTGGTTTTTGTAGTAGCTTTTAGGGATCGGGGAGAAGGCATTGTAGATTTGGATAGAGATGCCTGGGGAAAAGGTATTAAGAATATAGGGTTTGTGGGGGGAAAGTTGTTAAAAAGCAGTAAAAAAGTTTTTATCGAGGTGTAAGGATGTGTACGTGTGGAAAGGGGAGGAAAGTGATTGGTTCTCAGTGAATGTAGGTTTGCGGCAGGGGTGTGTGAGTCTCCATGGTTGTTTAATTTGTTTATGGTTGGGGTTGTTAGGGGGTAAATGAAAGTTTTTGGAAAAGAGGGGCAAGTATAAAGTTTTTGGGGATGAGAGGGTTTGGGGAAGTGAGTCAGTTGTTGTTCGCTGTGATACAGCGTGGTGGCTAAATTCATGTAAAAAAACTGCAGAAAGGTTTTGGTGACGGGTTTTTTTTAAAGTTTTGTGGAAGAAAAAAATTTAAGAGTAAATGTGAATTTAAGAGCAAGGTTATTAGGTACAGTAGGGTTGGGGGTCAAGTAAATTTGGGGGAAGGTGAGTTTGAATGGGAAAAACTGGGGGGAAGGGGAAGGTTTTAGATATCTGGGAGTGGATCGGGCAGCGGAGGGGAACCATGGAAGGGGAAAAAGTGGTTTTCCATGGGGTGGGGGGGGGGGCAAAAATTTTGGGGGGCCTTGAAAAAAATGTGTTGGGAAGTCGAGAACCTTATTTTGGGAAAAAGCAAAAATGGGTAGTTTGAAGGTTTAAGGGGTTTCCCCCCCCAATGTTGAAAAGGTTTTGGAGGGGGTGGGCTTAAAAGGGGGGAAAAGGGTTTTTGGAAGGAGGAGGGAAATTTGCTGGAAATGAGGATTTTTGAGGAAAAAGTTTTTTTGTGATTTTGGTTTGATCGAGTAAAGTAAGTGGGTTTAAGAGGAGGGGTGGGGGAAAAATAAAAAGAGCGGGGTTGGAGAGCAGAAGGGGTGTTTTGAAATGGTTTGGGCCATGGGGGAAAATTTTGGGATTTTGAGGAAAAAATTTAAACCAAGGGGATATATTTGTCGGGGGGGTGGAGGGAACGAGGAAAAGGAGGGAGACCAAATTGGGGGTTTGGAAAAGGGGAAAGTGAAAAAGATTTTGGGGTGATGGGGGCCCTGAACATGAGGGGGGGTAAAAAGGAGGGAAAGGGAATGGGTTTTTGAATTGGAGCAATGTGGTATACAGGGGTTGACGTGCTGTCAGTGGATTGAATAAAGGGGCATTTTAAGGGCGTCTGGGGTAAACCATGGAAAGCTGGTGGGTTTATGTATTTTGCGTGGGGTGGACGTTGTTTTACATGTGTATGGGGGGGGGGGCGGGGGGCCCATTTCTTTCTTTCTTTTTCCCTTTTGGGGTACCTCGAAAAGCGGGAAAACAGCGCCCAAAGTATAAAAAAAAAAAAAATAATATATAAAAATATTATATTTTTATTATTATATTAAAATATATATTATATGATAGAGTTGATAGAGAGGCTTGGGGAAAGGGTTTAAGAATATATGGTGTGGGAGGAAGTTGTTAAAAAGCAGTGAAAAGTTTTTATCGGGGAAATGAAGGGCATGTGTAGTGTAGGAAGAGGGGAAGGGTGTTTGGTTTTCAGTGAATTTTGGTTTTTTTGGCAGGGGTGTGGGGTTGTCTCCGGGTTTGGTTTAATTTGTTTATGGTTTGGGGTTTGTTAGGGGGGTTTAAAATGAAAAGAGTTTTGGAAAGAGGGGAAAGGGTATGAAGCTGTTGGGGATGAGAGAGTTTGGGGAAGTGGTCAGTTGTTTTTTTGCGATGATAAGCGCTGTTGGCTGATTCATGTGAGAAACTGCAGAAGTGGTGACTGAGGGGGGGTAAATTTGTGTAAAAGAAGAAAGTTAAGAGAAATGTGAATAAAAGAAAGGTTATTAGGTACCCGTAGGGTTGAGGGTAAAACAATTGGGGGGGTGAGTTTGGTGGAGAAAAACTGGAGGAAGTGAAGTGTTTTAGATATCGGGGGTGGGTCTGGGGAGGGGGGGAAAACCCTGGAAGCGGAAGTGGACATAGGGTGGGGGAGGGGGCGAAAATTCTGGGAGCCCTTTAAGAATGTGTGGAAGTCGAGAACATTATCTCGGAAAGCAAAAATGGGTATGTTTGAAGGAATAGTGGTTTCCCAAAAAAGTTGTATGGTTGGAGGCTGGGGGTATGGGTAGGGTTGTGCGCAGGAGGATGGGGGTGTGCTGGAAAAGAGGTGTTTTAGGGGCAATTTTGTGGTGTGAGGTGGTTTGATCGAGTAAGTAACGTAAGGGTAAGAGAGATGTGTGGAAATAAAAAGAGCGTGGTTGAGAGAGCAGAAGAGGGTGTTTTTAAATGGTTTGGGGAAAATGGAGAGAATGAGTGAGGAAAGATTGACCAAGAGGATATATGTGTCGGAGGTGGAGGGGAAAGAGGGAAGAGGGAGACCAAATTGGAGGTTGGGAAAAATGGAGTGAAAAAAAATTTTGGGGTGATGGGGGCCCGAACATGCAGGAAAGGGGGAAAGGAGGGCGAGGAATTTTGGGTGAATTGGATCGTGTGGTTTTTTGGGGTTGGGGTGCTGTCAGGTTGGATTGAATCAAGGGGAGGGAAAGGGCGGGGTAAAAACCCTGGAAAAACTGTGTAGGGATGTATATTTGCGTGGGGTGGACGTATGTATTAAAATGGGGTATGGGGGTGGGGTTGGGGCCCTTTCTTTTTTCTGTTTCCTTGCGCTACCTCGCAAACGCGGGAGACCCGCGACCCCCCCCCGCCCCAAAAAAAAAAAATATTAAATATATATATATAATAATATATATAATATTTTATAATTTTATATTTTATATATATAAAATTTTAAAAATTTTTTCTTTGTCGCTGTCTCCGCGTTTTTGGGGGGTAGGGCCAAAAAAACAGACGAAAAAGGGAAAAGGCCCAACCCCCCCTTTTATTTCACATGTATTACATACGTCCACACACGCAAAATATTAAAATACCTACACAGCTTTCCTTTGGTTTTCCCAGACGCTTCACATGCCCTGATTAATCCACTGACAGCACGTCAAACCCGGTTTTACCACATCGATCCAATTCACTCTATTCCCCTTTCCCTCCTTTCACCCCCCTGCATGTTCAGGGTCCCATCACAAAAAAATCTTTTTCACTCCATTTTCCCCCTCCAAATTTTTGGTTTTCCCCCAAATTCTCCCCGTTCCCCCCCACCTCCGACACATTTATCCTTTGGTCAAAACTTTTCCTCACCTTTTCCATGTGACCAAAACCCCCTTTCAAAACACCCCCTTCTTTCTTCTAACCCCGCTCTTTTTATTTCCCCACTTTTTCTCTTTCCCTTTTTATTACTTACCCCCCCCCCTTCCCCAAACCCCCCCCCCCACAACCCCCCCCCCCCACCCCCTTGGGCCCCAAACCCTTCTCTTTCCCGCCCCAAACCATCCTCCTGCGCACAACTCTATCCAAGCCCACGGGCCCCGAAACCCTACAACATTTTGGAACCACTATTCCTTCAAACATACCCATTTTTTTCTTTCCGGGGATAAAAGTTCTGACTTCCACACATTCCCTTTAAAGGGTCCCAGGATTTTCGCCCCTCCCCCACCTTTTTTACCACTTCCGCTTCCCTGGTTCCACCCTTTCCAAACCAAATCCCAGGAACCCAAAAAAACTTTACTTCCCCAGTTTTTCTCCCTTCAAACTTACCTCCCAAAAATTTTCTTGGCCCTCAAAAACCCCACTTTTACCTAATTTCCTTGGGTCTTAAACCCCCTTTACTCTTAACTTTCTTCTTTAACACTTTCCCAAAACAGTTACCCCTTTGCAGTTTCTCACATTTAAACCCGGCCCCCAGCGCTGTATCATTAGCAAAAAACAATGACTCATTCCCAAACTCTCTCACCCCACCAGACTTGAAAATTCCCCCCCTTTCCCAAAAATCTTGCATTCACCTCCCTAAAAACCCCATCCCTAAACAAATTAAACAAAACCCTGGGGGACATCACACACCGCTGCTGTAAACCTACATTCACTAGAACCCAATCACTTTCCCCTCTTTACCGGACACAGTGTGATGGGGCCCCGAACATGCAGGAGGGTGAAAGGAGGGCAAGGAAAGAGTGAATTTTGGGGTGATGTGGTATACCGGGGTTGACCCTTTCTGTTAGTGGATTGAACAAGGGGGATGTGAAGCGTCTGGGGTAAACCTGGGGAAAACTGTGTTGGGATGTATATTTGCGTGTGTGGACGTAAGTATATAAAGGGGTATGGGGGGGGGGGGTTGGGCCATTTTTTTGTCTGTTTCCCTTTCGCTACCTCGCAAAAACGGGAGACAGCGACAAAGTATAATTAAAAAATAAAAAAATATATTATATATTATATATATAAAATTATATTTTATATATAAAATATACAATTTTTTATATGTATATTTTATGTATGTGTGTTGGGGTGTATATGTGCGTATGTATGTGTGTGTATGGTTGGGATATGTATATGTATTTTATCCCGGGGATGGGGTGAAAGAATCTTCCCCCGTAATTCCTCGCGTGTTGTAGAAAGGGACTTGGGGGGGGACCGGGGAAACGGGGGGCCAGAAATCCTCCCCCCCTTGTATTAACTTTCTAAAAAGGGAAACGAAAAAGGAAACACGCTGGGGGGGGTGCTCATCCTCCTTGAAAAGGGTCGGGGGGTGGGCCCAAAAGTGGGGGGGATGAACCAAGAAAAAGTAAAAAAGGAGAGAAAGGTAGTATGTTTGAGGAAAAGGAAAACCCGGATTTTTGGTCTGAGTGAAAAGAAACTCAAGGGTAAAGGGGAAAAAGTGGTTTGGGAATGTTTTTGGGAGTAAATTTAGGGGGTTTGTGAGAGGAAAAAGAGAAGGGGAAAAGGAGCCAATACTCCTGGAAAAGGAGTTTGTGGGAAATAAGTGATAGATTTAAGAAAGTAAATTTTCGTTTAATAGGGAAAAAGGGGAAAATTGGTGGGGAGAGGTGGGTGATTATTGGTGCATATGCACCCGGGCATGAAAGAAAAATCCCTGAGAGGGGAAGTGTTTTGGGGGGCAAAAAAGAATAGTGTTTTTGGGGGGTGGTTTTGATGCACGAAAACCGGGTTTTTAGTGAGGGGTGTTTGAATGCAAAGGTGAGTAATGTGGCAGTTGAGGGGAAAATTGGTATCATGGGGTTTTTCAGTGTTGGGAAAAGGAAATGGGTGAAGAGTTGGGGAGTTTAAAGTGCCCGAAAAAAAGGGGGAGTTTGGGGGAAAAACCTGGTTTAAAAAACCCAGATTAAAAAGTATACTTATGTAAGTAGGGAGATGGCCCGAGAGGTTATTGGTTACCTGTTTTAAATTTACGGGTTTCCCAAAGAGAGACCCTTTTTGGGTGTTAAATGTGCTGAGGGTTTCAAATGGGGGATGTTTTGATCATTATCTTGTGGAGGTAAGGGGAAGATTTTTTATGGGTTTTCAGAAAAAAAGAGTGAATGTTGGGGTGAAGAGGTGGTGAGAGAAATGAGTTGGGAAGGAGACCTGTTGGGAAGTAAGGAGAGCTGGACAAAAATGGAAAAAGGTGAGAAAAATGGAAGAAGGGGGAGTGGGGGGGAAGGGGATGTATTTGGGGAATCAGTGAGGGATTGCGCAAAAGATTTGTGGCATGGAAGAGTGGGAGGTGGGTTTTAGAAAGGGTAGTGAGGGGTGGTGAAAAGTAAGAGTATTATAAAAGAGAAAGAGAGGCATTTGGACGTTTTTTTGCGGGAAAAAATGCAATTTGAGTGGGAGATTATAAAAAAAAAGAGAAGGAGGTCAAGAAAAAGGGTGCAAAGGGAAAAAAAGGGCAAATGGAGTTGGGGTGAGGAGATCTTAATTTAGGGGGTAAAAAGAGTTCGGGAAAGGAGGAAAATGGGTGGTAAGAAAAAGGGGAGCAAAGGGAACTTCAGTAAAGGGGCGAAATGGGGAGGTTTGATAACAAGAGGGTGATGTGGAAGGAGATGATGAGTTTTTTGAAGGTTTGTTAATGTTTTTGAGGATAGAGTGGCGATATAGGGTGTTTTGGTCGAGGGGGTGTGCAAAGTGAGAGGGTTGGGGAAAATGTTTTGGAAAACAGAGAAGAGGTAGTAAAAGATTTGCGGAAGATGAAAGCCGGCAAGGCAGCAGGTTTGGATGGTATTGCAGTGGAATTTATTAAAAAAGGGGGTGACTGTATTATTGACTGGTTGGTAAGGTTATTTAATGTATGTATGACTCATGGTGAGGTGCCTGAGGATTGGCGGAAGCATGCAAAGGGGATAAGAGTGAGTGCTCAAATTACAGAGTATAAGTTTGTTGAGTAATCCTGGTAAATTATATGGGAGGGTATTGATTGAGAGGGTGAAGGCATGTACAGAGCATCAGATTGGGAAAAGGGGGAAGAGCAGTGTGGTTTCAGAAGTGGTAGAGGATGTGTGGATCAGGTGTTTGCTTTGAAGAATGTATGTGAGAAATACTTAGAAAAGCAAATGGATTTGTATGTAGCATTTATGGATCTGGAGAAGGCATATGATAGAGTTGATAGAGATGCTCTGTGGAAGGTATTAAGAATATATGGTGTGGGAGGCAAGTTGTTAGTTTAGAAGCAGTGAAAAGTTTTTATAGAGGATGTAAGGCATGTGTACGTGTAGGAAGAGAGGAAGTGATTGGTTCTCAGTGAATGTAGGTTTGCGGCAGGGGTGTGTGATGTCTCCATGGTTGTTTAATTTGTTTATGGATGGGGTTGTTAGGGTGGTAAATGCAAGAGTTTTGGAAAGAGGGGCAAGTATGAAGTCTGTTGGGGATGAGAGAGCTTGGAAGTGAGTCAGTTGTTGTTCGCTGATGATACAGCGCTGGTGGCTGATTCATGTGAGAAACTGCAGAAACTGGTGACTGAGTTTGGTAAAGTGTGTGAAAGAAGAAAGTTAAGAGTAAATGTGAATAAGAGCAAGGTTATTAGGTACAGTAGGGTTGAGGGTCAAGTCAATTGGGAGGTGAGTTTGAATGGAGAAAAACTGGAGGAAGTGAAGTGTTTTAGATATCTGGGAGTGGATCTGGCAGCGGATGGAACCATGGAAGCGGAAGTGGATCATAGGGTGGGGGAGGGGGCGAAAATTCTGGGAGCCTTGAAGAATGTGTGGAAGTCGAGAACATTATCTCGGAAAGCAAAAATGGGTATGTTTGAAGGAATAGTGGTTCCAACAATGTTGTATGGTTGCGAGGCGTGGGCTATGGATAGAGTTGTGCGCAGGAGGATGGATGTGCTGGAAATGAGATGTTTGAGGAAAATGTGTGGTGTGAGGTGGTTTGATCGAGTAAGTAACGTAAGGGTAAGAGAGATGTGTGGAAATAAAAAGAGCGTGGTTGAGAGAGCAGAAGAGGGTGTTTTGAAATGGTTTGGGCACATGGAGAGAATGAGTGAGAAAGATTGACCAAGAGGATATATTTGTCGGAGGTGGAGGGAACGAGGAGAAGAGGGAGACCAAATTGAGGTGGAAAGATGGAGTGAAAAAGATTTTGTGTGATCGGGGCCTGAACATGCAGGAGGGTGAAAGGAGGGCAAGGAATAGAGTGAATTGGATCGATGTGGTATACCGGGGTTGACGTGCTGTCAGTGGATTGAATCAAGGCATGTGAAGCGTCTGGGGTAAACCATGGAAAGCTGTGTAGGTATGTATATTTGCGTGTGTGGACGTATGTATATACATGTGTATGGGGGGGGGGGGTTGGGCCATTTCTTTCGTCTGTTTCCTTGCGCTACCTCGCAAACGCGGGAGACAGCGACAAAGTATAATAAAAATAATAAATATATATATATATTATATATATATATATATATATATATATATATATATATATATACATTTTTCATATGTATATATATGTATGTGTGTGTGTGTGTATATGTGCGTATGTATGTGTGTGTATGTGTATATGTATATGTATATGTATATTATCCCTGGGGATAGGGGTGAAAGAATACTTCCCACGTATTCCTCGCGTGTCGTAGAAAGCGACTAGAGGGGACGGGAGCGGGGGGCCAGAAATCCTCCCCTCCTTGTATTAACTTTCTAAAATGGGAAACAGAAGAAGGAATCACGCGGGGAGTGCTCATCCTCCTTGAAGGCTCAGAGTGGGGTGCCTAAATGTGTGTGGATGTAACCAAGATGTGAAAAAAGGAGAGATAGGTAGTATGTTTGAGGAAAGGAACCTGGATGTTTTGGCTCTGAGTGAAACGAAGCTCAAGGGTAAAGGGGAAGAGTGGTTTGGGAATGTCTGGGGAGTAAAGTCAGGGGTTAGTGAGAGGACAAGAGCAAGGGAAGGAGTAGCAATACTCCTGAAACAGGAGTTGTGGGAGTATGTGATAGAATGTAAGAAAGTAAATTCTCGATTAATATGGGTAAAACTGAAAGTTGATGGAGAGAGGTGGGTGATTATTGGTGCATATGCACCTGGGCATGAGAAGAAAGATCATGAGAGGCAAGTGTTTTGGGAGCAGCTGAATGAGTGTGTTAGTGGTTTTGATGCACGAGACCGGGTTATAGTGATGGGTGATTTGAATGCAAAGGTGAGTAATGTGGCAGTTGAGGGAATAATTGGTATACATGGGGTGTTCAGTGTTGTAAATGGAAATGGTGAAGAGCTTGTAGATTTATGTGCTGAAAAAGGACTGATGTTTGGGAATACCTGGTTTAAAAAGCGAGATATACATAAGTATACTTATGTAAGTAGGAGAGATGGCCAGAGAGCGTTATTGGATTACATGTTAATTGACAGGCGTGCGAAAGAGAGACTTTTGGATGTTAATGTGCTGAGAGGTGCAACTGGAGGGATGTCTGATCATTATCTTGTGGAGGCTAAGGTGAAGATTTGTATGGGTTTTCAGAAAAGAAGAGTGAATGTTGGGGTGAAGAGTGTGGTGAGAGTAAGTGAGCTTGGGAAGGAGACCTGTGTGAGGAAGTACCAGGAGAGACTGAGTACAGAATGGAAAAAGGTGAGAACAATGGAAGTAAGGGGAGTGGGGGAGGAATGGGATGTATTTAGGGAATCAGTGATGGATTGCGCAAAAGATGCTTGTGGCATGAGAAGAGTGGGAGGTGGGTTGATTAGAAAGGGTAGTGAGTGGTGGGATGAAGAAGTAAGAGTATTAGTGAAAGAGAAGAGAGAGGCATTTGGACAGTTTTTGCTGGGAAAAAATGCAATTGAGTGGGAGATGTATAAAAGAAAGAGACAGGAGGTCAAGAGAAAGGTGCAAGAGGTGAAAAAAAGGGCAAATGAGAGTTGGGGTGAGAGAGTATCATTAAATTTTAGGGAGAATAAAAAGATGTTCTGGAAGGAGGTAAATAGGGTGCGTAAGACAAGGGAGCAAATGGGAACTTCAGTGAAGGGCGCAAATGGGGAGGTGATAACAAGTAGTGGTGATGTGAGAAGGAGATGGAGTGAGTATTTTGAAGGTTTGTTAAATGTGTTTGATGATAGAGTGGCAGATATAGGGTGTTTTGGTCGAGGTGGTGTGCAAAGTGAGAGGGTTAGGGAAAATGATTTGGTAAACAGAGAAGAGGTAGTGAAAGCTTTGCGGAAGATGAAAGCCGGCAAGGCAGCAGGTTTGGATGGTATTGCAGTGGAATTTATTAAAAAAGGGGGTGACTTTATTGTTGACTGGTTGGTAAGGTTATTTAATGTATGTATGACTCATGGTGAGGTGCCTGAGGATTGGCGGAATGCGTGCATAGTGCCATTGTACAAAGGCAAAGGGGATAAGAGTGAGTGCTCAAATTACAGAGATATAAGTTTGTTGAGTATTCCTGGTAAATTATATGAGAGGGTATTGATTGAGAGGGTGAAGGCATGTACAGAGCATCAGATTGGGGAAGAGCAGTGTGGTTTCAGAAGTGGTAGAGGATGTGTGGATCAGATGTTTGCTTTGAAGAATGTATGTGAGAAATACTTAGAAAAGCAAATGGATTTGTATGTAGCATTTATGGATCTGGAGAAGGCATATGATAGAGTTGATAGAGATGCTCTGTGGAAGGTATTAAGAATATATGGTGTGGGAGGAAAGTTGTTAGAAGCAGTGAAAAGTTTTTATCGAGGATGTAAGGCATGTGTATGTGTAGGAAGAGAGGAAAGTGATTGGTTCTCAGTGAATGTAGGTTTGCGGCAGGGGTGTGTGATGTCTCCATGGTTGTTTAATTTGTTTATGGATGGGGTTGTTAGGGTGGTAAATGCAAGAGTTTTGGAAAGAGGGGCAAGTATGAAGTCTGTTGGGGATGAGAGAGCTTGGGAAGTGAGTCAGTTGTTGTTCGCTGATGATACAGCGCTGGTGGCTGATTCATGTGAGAAACTGCAGAAGCTGGTGACTGAGTTTGGTAAAGTGTGTGGAAGAAGAAAGTTAAGAGTAAATGTGAATAAGAGCAAGGTTATTAGGTACAGTAGGGTTGAGGGTCAAGTCAATTGGGAGGTGAGTTTGAATGGAGAAAAACTGGAGGAAGTGAAGTGTTTTAGATATCTGGGAGTGGATCTGGCAGCGGATGGAACCATGGAAGCGGAAGTGGATCATAGGGTGGGGGAAGGGGGCGAAAATTCTGGGGGCCTTGAAGAATGTGTGGAAGTCGAGAACATTATCTCGGAAAGCAAAAATGGGTATGTTTGAAGGAATAGTGGTTCCAACAATGTTGTATGGTTGCGAGGCGTGGGCTATGGATAGAGTTGTGCGCAGGAGGGTGGATGTGCTGGAAATGAGATGTTTGAGGACAATGTGTGGTGTGAGGTGGTTTGATCGAGTAAGTAACATAAGGGTAAGAGAGATGTGTGGAAATAAAAAGAGCGTGGTTGAGAGAGCAGAAGAGGGTGTTTTGAAATGGTTTGGGCACATGGAGAGAATGAGTGAGGAAAGATTGACCAAGAGGATATATGTGTCGGAGGTGGAGGGAACGAGGAGAAGTTGGAGACCAAATTGGAGGTGGAAAAATGGAGTGAAAAAGATTTTGTGTGATCGGGGCCTGAACATGCAGGAGGGTGAAAGGAGGGCAAGGAATAGAGTGAATTGGATCGATGTGGTATACCGGGGTTGAAAAATGGATATGTTTGAAGGAATAGTGGTTCCAACAATGTTGTATGGTTGCGAGGTGTGGGCTATGGATAGAGTTGTGCGCAGGAGGATGGATGTGCTGGAAATGAGATGTTTGAGGGCAATGTGTGGTGTGAGGTGGTTTGATCGAGTGAGTAATGTAAGGGTAAGAGAGATGTGTGGAAATAAAAAGAGCATGGTTGAGAGAGCAGAAGAGGGTGTTTTGAAGTGGTTTGGGCACATGGAAAGAATGAGTGAGGAAAGATTGACCAAGAGGATATATGTGTCGGAGGTGGAGGGAACGAGGAGAAGAGGGAGACCAAATTGGAGGTGGAAAGATGGAGTGAAAAAGATTTTGTGTGATCGGGGCCTGAACATGCAGGAGGGTGAAAGGAGGGCAAGGAATAGAGTGAATTGGAGCGATGTGGTATACCGGGGTTGACGTGCTGTCAGTGGATTGAATCAAGGCATGTGAAGCGTCTGGGGTAAACCATGGAAAGTTGTGTAGGTATGTATATTTGCGTGTGTGGACGTATGTATATACATGTGTATGGGGGGGTTGGGCCATTTCTTTCGTCTGTTTCCTTGCGCTACCTCGCAAACGCGGGAGACAGCGACAAAGTATAATAAAAAAAATAAAAATATATTTTTTTTTTTTTTTTTTCATACTATTCGCCATCTCCCGCACCAGTGAGGTAGCGTTAAGAACAGAGGACTGGACCTTTGAGGGAATATCCTCACCTGGCCCCCTTCTCTGTCCCTTCTTTTGGAAAATTAAAAAAAAACGAGAGGGGAGGATTTCCAGCCCCCCGCTCCCTTCCCTTTTAGTTGCCTTCTACGACACGCAGGGAATACGTGGGAAGTATTCTTTCTCCCCTATCCCCAGGGATAATAATATATATATATATATATATATATATATATATATATCAAGAGAAAGGTGCAAGAGGTGAAAAAGAGGGCAAATGAGAGTTGGGGTGAGAGAGTATCATTAAATTTTCGGGAGAATAAAAAGATGTTCTGGAAGGAGGTAAATAAAGTGCGTAAGACAAGGGAGCAAATGGGAACTTCAGTGAAGGGCGCACATGGGGAGGTGATAACAAGTAGTAGTGATGTGAGAAGGAGATCGAGTGAATATTTTGAAGGTTTGTTGAATGTGTTTGATGATAGAGTGGCAGATATAGGGTGTTTTGGTCAAGGTGATGTGCAAAGTGAGAGGGTTAGGGAAAACGATTTGGTAAACAGAGAAGAGGTAGTAAAAGATTTGCGGAAGATGAAAGCCGGCAAGGCAGCAGGTTTGGATGGTATTGAAGTGGAATTTATTAAAAAAGGGGGTGACTGTATTATTGACTGGTTGGTAAGGTTATTTAATGTATGTATGACTCATGGTGAGGTGCCTGAGGATTGGCGGAAGCATGCAAAGGGGATAAGAGTGAGTGCTCAAATTACAGAGGTATAAGTTTGTTGAGTAATCCTGGTAAATTATATGGGAGGGTATTGATTGAGAGAGTGAAGGCATGTACAGAGCATCAGATTGGGGAAGAGCAGTGTGGTTTCAGAAGCGGTAGAGGATGTGTGGATCAGGTGTTTGCTTTGAAGAATGTATGTGAGAAATACTTAGAAAAGCAAATGGATTTGTATGTAGCATTTATGGATCTGGAGAAGGCATATGATAGAGTTGATAGAGATGCTCTGTGGAAGGTATTAAGAATATATGGTGTGGGAGGCAAGTTGTTAGAAGCAGTGAAAAGTTTTTATAGAGGATGTAAGGCATGTGTACGTGTAGGAAGAGAGGAAAGTGATTGGTTCTCAGTGAATGTAGTTTGCGGCAGGGATGTGTGATGTCTTCATGGTTGTTTAATTTGTTTATGGATGGGGTTGTTAGGGAGGTGAATGCAAGTGTTTTGGAAAGAGGGGCAAGTATGAAGTCTGTTGTGGATGAGAGAGCTTGGGAAGTGAGTCAGTTGTTGTTCGCTGATGATACAGCGCTGGTGGCTGATTCATGTGAGAAACTGCAGAAACTGGTGACTGAGTTTGGTAAAGTGTGTGAAAGAAGAAAGTTAAGAGTAAATGTGAGTAAGAGTAAGGTTATTAGGTACAGTAGGGTTGAGGGTCAAGTAAATTGGGAGGTAACATTGTTGGAACCACTATTCCTTCAAACATACCCATTTGTGCTTTCCAAGATAATGTTCTCGACTTCCATACATTCTTCAACGCTCCCAGAACTTTCGCCCCCTCCCCCACCCTATGATTCACTTCCGCTTCCATGATTCCATCCATTGCCAAATCCACTCCCAGATATCTAAAACACTTCACTTCCTCCAGTTTTTCTCCATTCAAACTTACCTCCCAATTGACTTGGCCCTCAACACTACTGTACCTAATAACCTTGCTCTTATTCACATTTACTCACAGCTTTCTTCTTTCACACACTTTACCAAACTCAGTTACCAACTTCTGCAGTTTCTCACACGAATCAGCCACCAGCTCTGTATCATCAGCAAACAACAAATGACTCACTTCCCAAGCTCTCTCATCCACAACAAACTGCATACTTGCCCCTCTTTCCAAAACTCTTACATTTATCTCCCTAACAACCCCATCCATAAACAAATTAAACAACCATGGAGACATTACACACCCCTGTGTCTAAATGTGTGTGGATGTAACCAAGATGAGAAAAAAGCAGAGATAGATAGTGTCCTCTTTGTCAATGTTTCCTCACTCACTCACTCCTTGTGACCAAACCATTTCAACACCCTCTTGTGCTCTTTCAACCACACTCCTTGTATTACCACACATCTCTCTTACCCTTTCATTACTTACTCCATCAAACCACCTCACACCACATATTGTCCTCAAACATTTCATTTCCAACACATCCACCCCCCTCTGCACAACCCTATCTATAGCCCATGCCTCACAACAATATAACATTTTTGGAACCACTCTGCCTTCAAACATACCCATTTTTGCTCTCCGAGATAACGTTCTCACCTTCCACGCATTCTTCAACACTCCCAGAACCTTTGCCCCTTCCCCCACCCTGTGACTAACTTCTGCTTCAGTAGTTCCATCCGCTGCTAAATCCACTCTCAGATATCTAAAACACTTCACTTCCCCCAGTTTTTCTCCATTCAAACTCACCTCCCAATTAACTTGTCCTTCAACTCTACTGAACCTAATGACCTTGCTCTTGTTGACATTTACTCTTAGCTTTCTTCTTTCACGCACTTTGCCAAACTCAGTTACCAACTTCTGCAGTTTCTCACCCAAATCAGCCACCAGCGCTGTATCATTAGCAAACAACAACTGACTCACTTCCCAAGCCCTCTCATCCACAACAGACTGCATACTTACCCCTCTCTCCAAAACTCTTGCATTCACCCCCTAACAACCCCATCCATAAACAAATTTAACAACCATGGAGACATCACACACCCCTGCCACAGACTGACATTCACTGGGAACCAGTCACTTTCCTCTCTTCTTTTTTATACACATGCCTTACATCCTGTGTAAAAACTTTTCACTGCCTCTAGCAACTTACTTTCCACACCATATACTCTTAATACCTCCCACAAAGCATCTCTATCAACCCTATCATATGCCTTCTCAAGATCCATAAATACTTCACAGAAATCCATCTGTTTTTCTGCCTTTCCCAGATCCTTAAATGCTACATAGAAATCCGTCTGTTTTTCTAAGTATTTCTCGCATACATTCTTCAAAGCAAACACTTGATCCACATATCCTCTACCACTTTTGAAACCTCACTGCTCTTCCCCAATCTAATGCTCTGTACATGCCTTTACCCTCTCAATCAGTACCCTTCCATATGATTTCCCAGGAATACTCAACAAACTTATACTTCTGTAATTTGTACGCTCACCTTTATCCCCTTTGCCTTTGTACAATAGCACTATGCATGCATTCTGCCAATCCTGAGGCACCTCACCATGAACCATACATACAGTGAATATCCTTACCAACCAGTCAACAACACAGTCACCCCCTTTTTAATAAATTCCACTGCAATACCAATCCAAAGCCAGCTTTCATCTTCCGCAAAGTTTTCACTACCTCTTCTCTGTTTACCAAACCATTCTCACTTATCCTCTCACTTCGCACACCACCTCGACCAAAACACCCTATGTCTGCCACTTTATCATCAAACACATTCAACAAACCTTCAAAATACTCAGTCCATCTCCTTCTCACTTCACCACTACTTGTTATTACTTCTCCATTGGCCCCCTTCACCGATGTTCCCATTTGTTCTCGTCTTATGTTATTTACCTCCTTCCAAAACATCTTTTTAATCTCCCTAAAATTTAGTGATACTCTTTCACCCCAACTCTCATTTGCCCTCTGTTTCACCTCTTGCACCTTTCTCTTGACCTCCTGCCTCTTTCTTTTATACATCTCCCAGTCATTTGCACTACTTCCCTGCAAAAATCATCCAAATGCCTCTCTCGTCTCACTTCTTCATGCCACCACTCACTACCCTTTCTAATATGCCCACCTCCCATCTTTCTCATTCCACAAGCATCTTTTGCACAAGCCATCACTGCTTCCCTAAATACATCCCATTCCTCCCCCACTCCCCTTACATCCTTTGCTCTCACCTTTTGCCATTCTGCAGTCAATCTTTCCTAGTACTTCCTCACACAAGTCTCCTTTCCAAGCTCACTTACCCTCACCACTCTCTTCACCCCAACATTCTCTCTTCTTTTCTGAAAACCTCTACATATCTTCACCTTTGCCTCCATGAGATAATGCTCAGACATATTGGGTGTTTTGGTCGAGGTGGTGTGCAAAGTGAGAGGGTTAGGGAGAATGATTTGGTAAACAGAGAAGAGGTAGTAAAAGCTTTGCGGAAGATGAAAGCCAGCAAGGCAGAGGGTTTGGATGATATTGCAGTGGAATTTATTAAAAAAGGGGGTGACTGTATTGATGATTGGTTGGTAAGGTTACTTAATGTATGTATGACTCTTGGTGAGGTGCCTGAGGACTGGAGGAATGCTTGCATAGTGCCATTGTACAAAGGCAAAGGGGATAAAAGTGAGTGCTCAAATTACAGAGGTACAAGTTTGTTGAGTATTCCTGGTAAATTATATGGGAGGGTATTGATTGAGAGGGTGAAGGCATATACAGAGCATCACTGCTTCCCTAAATACATCCCATTCCTCCCCCACTCCCCTTACATCCTTTGCTCTCACCTTTTGCCATTCTGCAGTCAATCTTTCCTAGTACTTCCTCACACAAGTCTCCTTTCCAAGCTCACTTACCCTCACCACTCTCTTCACCCCAACATTCTCTCTTCTTTTCTGAAAACCTCTGCATATCTTCACCTTTGCCTCCATGAGATAATGCTCAGACATATTGGGTGTTTTGGTCGAGGTGGTGTGCAAAGTGAGAGGGTTAGGGAGAATGATTTGGTAAACAGAGAAGAGGTAGTAAAAGCTTTGCGGAAGATGAAAGCCGGCAAGGCAGAGGGTTTGGATGATATTGCAGTGGAATTTATTAAAAAAGGGGGTGACTGTATTGATGATTGGTTGGTAAGGTTACTTAATGTATGTATGACTCTTGGTGAGGTGCCTGAGGACTGGAGGAATGCTTGCATAGTGCCATTGTACAAAGGCAAAGGGGATAAAAGTGAGTGCTCAAATTACAGAGGTACAAGTTTGTTGAGTATTCCTGGTAAATTATATGGGAGGGTATTGATTGAGAGGGTGAAGGCATATACAGAGCATCAGATGGGGAAAGAGTAGTGTGGTTTCAGATTTGGTAGAGGATGTGTGGATTAGGTGTTTGCTTTGAAGAATGTATGTGAGAAATACTTAGAAAAGCAAATGGATTTGTATGGAGCATTTATGCATCTGGAGAAGGGATATGATAGAGTTGATAGAGATGCTCTGTGGAAGGTATTAAGAATATATGGTGTGGGAGGCAAGTTGTTAGAAGCAGTGAAAAGTTTTTATCGAGGATGTAAGGCATGTGTACGTGTAGGAAGAGAGGAAAGTGACTGGTTCTCAGTGAATGTGTATACACAAGTGCCCACACACACTCACACACACACACACATGTACGTACCTATACATTTCAGCATATGCATACATATACATACACAGACATATACATATATACATGTGTACACATCCACACTTTCTGCCTTCATCCATTCCCATCGCCACCGTGCCACACATGAAACGACACCCCCCTTCCCCCCACGTGTGCATGAGTCAGTGCAAGGAAAAGACAACAAAGGCCACATTCGTTCACACTCGGTCTCTAACTGTCATGTGTAAAGCACCGAAACCACAGCTCCTTTTCCACATCCAGGCCCCACAAAACTTTCTATGGTTTATCCCAGAAGCTTCACATGCCCTGGTTCAATCCATTGACAGCACGTCCACCCCAGTATAACACATCGTTCCAATTCATTGTATTCCTTGCATGCCTTTCAGGCCCCGATCGCTCAAAATCTTTTTCACTCCATCCTTCCACCTCCAATTTGGTCTCCCACTTCTCCTTGTTCCCTCCACCTCTGACACATATATCCTCTTTGTGAATCTTTCCTCACTCTCCATGTGACCAAACCATTTCAATACACCCTCTTCTACTCTCTCAACCACATTCTTTTTATTACCACACATCTTTCTTACCCTTTCATTACTTTCTCGATCAAACCACCTCACACCACATATTGTCCTCAAACATTTCATTTCCAACGCATCCACCCTCCTCCGCACAACATAACGTTCAAAAACTACATTGGTTTTTGAAAAAATCACATTTAGATTTAATAATGTTTAGACTTCATTGTGGGATCATTGTAAAGATTGGCATCTATAATTTATAAAGGTTTGTAATTGGAACACTTTTAAGTCCTAGGAACTTGAAGTGGAGTTCATCTATCTTTACCAATTTCTGTAGTTATTTGTATTTTACATCATTACAGCTGGATTTTACTTGGGACCAAAACAAAGGATAATGTCATATTCCTGTGAAAGCAAGATGTACATATTTTATATGATTGTCATGTCTTCATGATTAATGAATTCTTTTTCAGCCTGCAAGGCAGCCAAGGGGTCCATCTGCATGGGTACCAACAGTGCCTTGTGCAAGTTCAGATCGAGGTCTTCCAGGACAGCGGCCTCTTAGACCCAGTGCATGGCGAGGTGCCCAAGCTCTTAGACCAAACAATTCACAAAGGCCAAATAATTTACCTAGACCTAATCATCCTCTTTTACTAAATACAAGTAATACATCTCCAAATCTATTTAACGCTGCTTCAAAACATCATTCTTCGAAACCTTCCCACCTTGAAGCAAATGAAGCTAAGTCTAGCAATAAGCCAGTGAAGACTGGGCTTTACTATGATGATGGAACGTGGAAATTGCCGCGTGCCATTCGTCATAACCATGAAAAGCAGTTTGCTCCATATTATGAGGTGAGAAGAATTAGATGTAAAGTAAACCTTCAATTTAATGGACTAATCGGGGTAGGGGGTGTCCGTTAATGCTGAAAGTCCATTAAATCGATGTAACCTGTGGGCCATTTTTTAAACAACATACAGTTCACATACTTTCTTTTAACTCCTCTGCCACTTGATGCCATTTTGAATTTTAAGGATTGTAAAATTATTTGATAAAATCACAATTCTCTGTATACAACCTGACTGCACAATAGCTTGAGGCAGACTGAGACCATAACAAAGCGAGTATACTCTCTCTCTCTCTCTCTCTCTCTCTCTCTCTCTCTCTCTCTCTCTCTCTCTCTCTCTCTCTCTCTCTCTCTCTCATGTGAGCCCAGTTAATTAAGAATTTTAGAAGAATCCTAGTATTTCAGAGATAGTGAGGTTTTGGGGGCAGAGAATGTATGATAGAGAGGGAACAGAAGAAAGATGAATATTTACATAAGAATGAAAGGAAAGCAACCAAGAATGAAAGGAAAGCAAACAAGGATCTTAGAGAATGATGAAAGTTTATAGGGGACGAACAAGGTATTGCAGAAGCAGAACAGCAGAGATATAGCATCCATGTGGAAATCAAGGATGTGCAAGTCAGTTATAGGGGACTTCCTAGATTGGTTGGATTTTGAGTAATTGAATTTTAGCCAAAATTTGAGATGATTTCCATTTTTATATTTATTATACTTTGTCGCTGTCTCCCGCGTTTGCGAGGTAGCGCAAGGAAACAGACGAAAGAAATGGCCCAACCCCCCCCCCCATACACATGTATATACATACGTCCACACACGCAAATATACACACCTACACAGCTTTCCATGGTTTACCCCAGACGCTTCACATGCCTTGATTCAATCCACTGACAGCATGTCAACCCCGGTATACCACATCGCTCCAATTCACTCTATTCCTTGACCTCCTTTCACCCTCCTGCATGTTCAGGCCCCGATCACACAAAATCTTTTTCACTCCATCTTTCCACCTCCAATTTGGTCTCCCTCTTCTCCTCGTTCCCTCCACCTCCGACACATATATCCTCTTGGTCAATCTTTCCTCACTCATTCTCTCCATGTGCCCAAACCACTTCAAAACACCCTCTTCTGCTCTCTCAACCACGCTCTTTTTATTTCCACACATCTCTCTTACCCTTACGTTACTCACTCGATCAAACCACCTCACACCACACATTGTCCTCAAACATCTCATTTCCAGCACATCCATCCTCCTGCGCACAACTCTATCCATAGCCCACGCCTCGCAACCATACAACATTGTTGGAACCACTATTCCTTCAAACATACCCATTTTTGCTTTCCGAGATAATGTTCTCAACTTCCACACATTCTTCAAGGCCCCCAGAATTTTCGCCCCCTCCCCCACCCTATGATCCACTTCCGCTTCTATGGTTCCATCCGCTGCCAGATCCACTCCCAGATATCTAAAACACTTCACTTCCTCCAGTTTTTCTCCATTCAAACTCACCTCCCAATTGACTTGACCCTCAACCCTACTGTACCTAATAACCTTGCTCTTATTCACATTTACTCTTAACTTTCTTCTTCCACACACTTTACCAAACTCAGTCACCAGCTTCTGCAGTTTCTCACATGAATCAGCCACCAGCGCTGTATCATCAGCGAACAACAACTGACTCACTTCCCAAGCTCTCTCATCCCCAACAGACTTCATACTTGCCCCTCTTTCCAAAACTCTTGCATTTACCTCCCTAACAACCCCATCCATAAACAAATTAAACAAGCATGGAGACATCACACACCCCTGCCGCAAACCTCCATTCACTGAGAACCAATCACTTTCCTCTCTTCCTACACGTACACATGCCTTACATCCTCGATAAAAACTTTTCACTGCTTCTAACAACTTGCCTCCCACACCATATATTCTTAATACCTTCCACAGAGCATCTCTATCATATCTGCCTTTTTAAAAGTAGGAATATTGTTAATGTAACACATTACCACTGTAGAATAAAGGAAAGGTTGAAAGAAGTGATGCAAGATTGTAAAAGAATGAGCTAACTAGATTTAGGAAGAATGATGTGATGCTAAGGGAGGAAAAAAAGGATCCCATGTTATAGTGAAAAATGGACAGAAAGGATTTTAGAGAGGATAAGTCTCGTTGCATCAGATCGTAACAGCGTGAATTTTAGGTTAGCAAATAACAGTAAAGAAGTTTTTGTACAATGCATCCCTATGATGAGAAGGCTTATAGTATGAGAGGTAAATTTATTTAAATGTATAGGGTGTGGGAGGAAAGTTAATTGAGAAAGTAAGAGCTTCTGTAAACATTAGATATGTGTGTGGAACGATATTGAATTAGGTGATGTTTAAAGCTGAAGATTTAGTAAACATTGCATATTTTGATGCCATGGTTGTTTAATGTTTACATTGATAAGGAATTGTAAGAGTGCCTTTACTTAGGGAAAATGTTGGTTTAGATTTAAGTACTTACCAGTAAGTAACTATGATGAGATTTTGCCATGGTGACAGGATTAGAACTTACCACTTACTGCATGTCTTGCACAAGGAATGGTAGTACTTTTCTATAATGCCATGTGCATTACTTGATTATTTATTCATGGTTCATTTGTGAGCCGGGAAAATAAGAAGCCCTCATGTTCTTTGGGAATGATTTGACTGTATCCCAGTAATAATCAGCATCTTCCCTATTTGGCAGTACCACCTTAATCATCCAGCACAAAAGAGGGCTGTTGTCCAGTCCAAAGCCACAACTTACACTGTTGAACTTAGTCAGCTTGGATAGAGGTAAGGTATTTGCTCACTGGCATTGTCTGTAGGAGCAAATATCTCTCATAGGCTCAAAAAACTTTTCTTTCTAACAGGAGTCAGCCAGTGAGCAAGAGCAATTGAGAGCATAGCCAAATAGAGACATAATATTTTCATAAAACTTCAGCAGTTCTTTGTGCATTTTTGGGTCAGCAGTTTTAAAGTGCTATCATCACAAAAAAAAAAAGCAAAAAGGAAAATAAGAACATATATCTTTCTTTCTTTCTTTCATACTATTCGCCATTTCCCGCATTAGCGAGGTAGCGTTAAGAACAGAGGACTAGGCCTTTGAGGGAATATCCTCACCTGGCCCCCTTCTCTGTTCCCTCTTTTGGAAAATTACTGAAAATGATCATAACTTTTTGAAAGAGTAAGAAATGTGGGCAGTAAAGAAGGGGAGATTGTAAGATATTTACAAGCTGAGATGAAGAGGGGGAGGTTGCTATTTCCTGTGTGGCGGGGTAGCGACAGGAATGGATGAAGGCAAGCAAGTATGAATATGTACATGTGTATGTATATGTATATATTTGTTGATACGTATATGTATGTATATTTGTGTGTGTGGGCATTTATGTGTACATGAGTGGTTGGGCCATTCATTGTCTGCTTCCTGGTGCTACCTTTCTGAATTGGAAAACAGCAGTTAAGTATAATAATGATAATATTATTTTTTTATTTTATTATACACAATTGCTTTTTCCCGCATCAGCGAGGTAATGCCAGGAAACAGATGAAGAATGGCCCATCCACTTATACACACACACACTGGCGACGGGGCAAAGTGGATAAATAGATAAATATATATAGGGGAGAAAGAATACTTCCCACGTATTCCCTGCATGTCGTAAAGGCGACTAAAAGGGAAGGGAGCGGGGGGCTGGAAATCCTCCCCTCTCATTTTTTTTTTTTAAATTTTCCAAAAGAAGGAACAGAGAAGGGGGCCATATGAGGATATTCCCTCAAAGGCCCAGTCCTCTGTTCTTAACGCTACCTCGCTAATGCGGGAAATGGCGAATAGTATGAAAAAAAAGAAAAAAAAATATATATATATATATATATATATATATATATATATATATATATATGCATACATTATTATTATTTTTATTATACCTAATCGCTGTCACCCGCATCAGTGAAGTAGCGCTAGGAAACAGACGAAGAATGGCCCATCCACTCCTACACACACATAGATATATATACATAAACACCCATACACGCACATATACACACATCTACATATCAACATGTCCCCAGGGATAAAAATAGTAATAATATTAATAATGTAAGTGTTGGTGTACATGGGGTGTTCAGTGTTGGAAATGGTGAAGAGCTTGTAGATACGTGTGTTGAAAAAGGACTGGTGATTGGGAATGTCTGGTTTAAAAAGAGAGATATACATAAGTATACATATGTAAGTAGGAGAGATGGCCAGAGAGTGTTATTGGATTACGTGTTAATTGATAGGCGCGTGAAAGAGAGACTTTTGGATGTTAATGCATTAAGAGGGGCAACTGGAGGGATGTCTGATCATTATCTTGTGGAGGCTAAGGTGAAGATTTGTAGAGGTTTTCAGAAAAGAAGAGAGAATATTGGTGTGAAGAGAGTGGTGATTGTAAGTGAGCTTGGAAAGGAGATGTGTGTATGGAAGTACTGGGAGAGATTGATTGTAAAATGGAAAAAGGGTAGGGCAAATAACGTAAGGGGAGTGGGGGAGGAATGGGATGTATTTAGGGAAGTAGTGATGGCTTGTGCAAAAGATGCCTGTGGCGTGAGAAAGGTGGGAGGTGGGCAGACTAGAAAGGGTGGAGTGGTGGGATGAAGTAAGATTGTTAGGGAAAGAGAAGAGAGAGGCATTTGGAAGATATTTGCTGGGAAGTAGTGCGAATGACTGGGAGATGTATAAAAGAAAGAGGCAGGAGGTCAAGAGAAAGGTGCAAAAGGTGAAAAAGAGGGCAAATGAGAGTTGGGATGATATAGTATCATTAAATTTTAGGGAGAATAAAAAGATGTTTTGGAAGGAGGTAAATAAAGTGAGTAAGACGAGAACAAATGGGAACATCGGTGAAGAGAGCTATTGGGGAAGTAATAACAAGTAGTGGTAAAGTGAGAAGGAGATGGAGTGAGTATTTTGAAGGTTTGTTGAATGTGTTTGATGATAGAGTGGGAGATATAGGGTGTTTTGGTTAAGGTGGCATGCAAAGTGAGAGGGGTCAAGAAGAATGGTTTGTTAAACAGAGAAGAGGTAGTGAAAGATTTGCGGAAGATGAAAGCCGGCAAGGCGGCGGGTTTGGATGCTATGGCTGTGGAATTTATTAAAAATGAGGGTGACTGTATTGTTGAGTGGTTGGCAAGGATATTCAATGCATGTATGGTTCATGGTGAAGTGCCTGAGGATTGGCATAATGCATGCATAGTGCCATTGTACAAAGGCAAAGGGGATAAAGGTGAGTGCTCAAATTACAGAGGTATAAGTTAGTTGAGTGTTTTTGGGAAATTTTATGGAAGGGTATTGATTGAGAGGGTGAAGGCATGTACAGAGCATGAGATTGGGGAAGAGCTGTCTGGTTTCAGAACTGGTAAAGGATGTGTGGATCCGGTTTTTGCTTTGAAGAATGCATGTGAGAAATACTTATAAAACAGATGGATTTGTATGTAGCATTTATGGATCTGGAGAAGGCATATGATAAGAGTTGATAGAGATGCTCTATGGAAGGTATTATTAAGAGTATATGGTGTGGGAGGTAAGTTGCTAGAAGGAGTGAAAAGCTTTTATTGAGGATGTAAGGCATGTGTATGAATAGGAAGAGAGGAAAGTGATTGGTTCATGGTGAATGTTGGTTTGTGGCAGGGTTGCGTGGTCTCCATGGTTGTTTAACTTGTTTATGGATGGGGTTGTTAGGGAGGTGAATGGAAGAGTTTTGGAGAGAGGGGCAAGTATGGAGTCCAATTTGGATGAGATGGCTTGGAAAGTGAGTAAGTTGTTGTTTGCTGATGATACAGCACTGGTGGCTGATTCGGGTGAGAAACTGCAGAAGTTGGTGACTGAGTTTAGTAAAGTGTGTGAAAGAAGAAAGCTGAGAGTAAATGTGAATAAGAGCAAGTTTATTAGGTTCGGTAGGTTTGAGGAACAAGTAAATTGAGAGGTAAGTTTGAATGGTGAAAAACTGGAGGAAGTGAGGTGTTTTAGGTTTATGGTTGCGACTCATGGGCTATAGATAGGGTTGTCCGGAGGAAGGTGGATGTTTTGGAAATGAGATGTTTGAGAACAATATGTGCTGTGAGGTGGTTTGATCGAGTAAGTAATGAAAAGGTAAGAGAGATGTGTGGTAATAAAAAGTGTGGTTGAGAGAGCAGAAGAGAGTGTATTGAAATGGTTTGGTCACATAGAATGTGTCTGAGGTGGAGGGAACAAGTAGAAGTGGGAGACCAAATTTGAGGTGAAAAAAATTTTGAGCGATTGGGGCTTGAACATACAGAGAGTGAAAGGCATGCAAGGAATAGAGTGAATTGGAACGATGTGGTATACCGGGGTTGACGTGCCGTCAGTGGATTGAACCAGGGCATGTGAAGTGTCTGGGGTAAACCATGGAAAGTTTTGTGGGGCCTGGATGTGGAAAGGGATGCATCTTATGATTGATTTAGCATGGAAACAGAAGGTTGTGCCTAAGGATTGGGTAAAAGCTATTATTATTCCTTTACCCAAAGGAAAACGTGTGAAGGATTTATGTAGCAATTATAGAGGAATAACTCTGTTAAGACATTCCTGGGGATAGGGGAGAAAGAATACTTCCCATGTATTTCTTGCGTGTCGTACGAGGCGACTAAAAGGGGAGGGAGCGGGGGGCTGGAAATCCTCCCCTCTCATTTTTAATTTTTCAAAAGAAGGAACAGAGAAGGGGGACAAGTGAGGATATTACCTCAAAGGCTCAGTCCTCTGTTCCTAACGCTGCCTCACTAACTCGGGAAATGGCAAATAGTATGAAAAAAAAGTCTCTTAAGTATACCATGAAAAGTGTATGCAAGACTACTGATTGACAGAATGATGAAAGTGGCTGAATGCAGAATAAGTGAAGAGCAAGAGGGTTTTGGGAAAGGTAGAGGATATGTGGGTCAGATTTAGCGAGTTTTGTTATATGCAGCTTCTATGGATCTGGAGGAAGTGTATTACAGAATTGAGAGGAATGCTTTGTGGGATGTGATAAGGATGTATGGTATTGGGGGACATCTGTTGTATGGTGTGAAATCCTTCTATAGAGGAGTAAATGAATGTGTAAGAGTGGATGGAGAGCTGAGAAAAAGGTTTCAGATACATGTAGATGTGAGACAGGGCTGTGTGATGTCACTGTGGTTTTTTTGCTGTATATATGGATGGAGTGATAAGAGAGATGAAAGGAAAACTAGGGAAAAGGGGTGCAGAGATGGAGTGTGGCAGTGAGAGATGGTGGCTAGTGGCGAGCCTGTTTGCGGATGATACTCTGTTGTTTGTGGAGAGTGGATAGGAGTTGCAGAAGGTTGTGTGTTTTATGATGTGTGTAAGCGGAGGAGATTGAAGGTAAGTGCAAGTAAAAGTAAAGTATTGGTGTTTGAATGGAAACTGAGTGAAAGTATAGATTTTATAAAACCATACAGAATGAATGAAGAAAGTGTACAAAATTTTGTTGTGGATTATTTTATTTTTATTATACTTTGTCGCTGTCTCCCGCGTTTGCGAGGTAGCGCAAGGAAACAGACGAAAGAAATGGCCCAACCCCCCCCATACACATGTATATACATACGTCCACACACGCAAATATACATACCTACACAGCTTTCCATGGTTTACCCCAGACGCTTCACATGCCTTGATTCAATCCACTGACAGCACGTCAACCCCGGTATACCACATCGCTTTAATTCACTCTATTCCTTGCCCTCCTTTCACCCTCCTGCATGTTCAGGCCCCGATCACACAAAATCTTTTTCACTCCATCTTTCCACCTCCAATTTGGTCTCCCACTTCTCCTCGTTCCCTCCACCTCCGACACATATATCCTCTTGGTCAATCTTTCCTCACTCATTCTTTCCATGTGCCCAAACCACTTCAAAACACCCTCTTCTGCTCTCTCAACCATGCTCTTTTTATTTCCACACATCTCTCTTACCCTTACGTTACTCACTCGATCAAACCACCTCACACCACACATTGTCCTCAAACATCTCATTTCCAGCACATCCATCCTCCTGCGCACAACTCTATCCATAGCCCACGCCTCGCAACCATACAACATTGTTGGAACCACTATTCCTTCAAACATACCCATTTTTGCTTTCCGAGATAATGTTCTCAACTTCCACACATTCTTCAAGGCCCCCAGAATTTTGGCCCCCTCCCCCACCCTATGATCCACTTCCGCTTCCATGGTTCCATCCGCTGCCAGATCCACTCCCAGATATCTAAAACACTTCACTTCCTCCAGTTTTTCTCCATTCAAACTCACCTCCCAATTGACTTGACCCTCAACCCTACTGTACCTAATAACCTTGCTCTTATTCACATTTACTCTTAACTTTCTTCTTCCACACACTTTACCAAACTCAGTCACCAGCTTCTGCAGTTTCTCACATGAATCAGCCACCAGCGCTGTATCATCAGCGAACAACAACTGACTCACTTCCCAAGCTCTCTCATCCCCAACAGACTTCATACTTGCCCCTCTTTCCAAAACTCTTGCATTTACCTCCCTAACAACCCCATCCATAAACAAATTAAACAAGCATGGAGACATCACACACCCCTGCCGCAAACCTACATTCACTGAGAACCAATCACTTTCCTCTCTTCCTACACGTACACATGCCTTACATCCTCGATAAAAACTTTTCACTGGGAGCTGTCTTGGGTAAGGGAGAGAGCAGTACAGGGTAGAAGAGTCAATATGCCCCCTAGTAGAATAATGAAGGGTAGGGGTGTAAGTGTAGAAGTGAAGAGAGTATTAAGGGACAGCATAGTCCTCCCAACCCTGACCTATGCAGCCAAAATGTGGGCATGGAGTGAGTCGCAGAGGTCAAGAATGCAGGCTGTGGAAATGAGCTATTTGAGAAGAGCACGTGGTGTGACGTGACTAGATGGAATTAATAAAGAAATTAAAGGGTGTATGAGAGATATGGTATGGCAAGGAATGCATAGGGAATGAATTGTGGAGTGGTAGAATGAGTGAAATGTAATACTTTGAGGTGGATTAGGCATGTGTAAAGAATGCAAGACTGGGAGTTTACAAGGAGAGTGTATGATAATACAATTAAAGGGGTTGGTGTGAGTTGAAGACTGCCTGTGACATGGGCAAGTAGGGTGGAGGAATACTGGAGGGAGTGAAATGGAGGAAAGACCATGAAATGGTGTGTGCGAGGGAGGCATGTGAGGACAGGGATAAGTGGAGACTTTAGCAATGGCCATCTCTTGCTGGGAGCTCCTAGAGATAATGGGTGTCAGAGATATAGATAGTCAGATGGATGTAATAATTTAAAGTGCATGTGCAGTAGAAAGTGTGCCAAATGTCTTTGAGGGTTGGTAGGTGGAATGATTGTAGGTCCTGAGTAGGGCACGCTACATCCCTGCCAATGAGTTAGTCATAGAGGAACCATCATTGTGCATGGATCTGTGCTACTTGTGTTTTTTGGGTTTACCTTCTAATTTGATTTTCCTGAGTTTTTGTTTGTAAATATGGCATTCAAACATTGACAAACATCTATCTCAGAACCAGCAAATAAATGGAAGAATAGCTCTCTCATCTAAGAAATGAAGCTAGGAAACTTACAGCATGTGCTGATGCTGGTGAGGGTGTAAGGATGGGTCCTAGGTGGAGTGCACCACGTTCCCACTTACCACTGTTGTTTGTGGTATGTGCTACTTATGCAAGGGTATGGGAGGGTATTGATTGAGAGGGTGAAGGCATGTACAGAGCATCAGATTGGGGAAGAGCAGTGTGGTTTCAGAAGGGGTAGAGGGTGTGTGGATCAGGTGTTTGCTTTGAAGGATGTATGTGAGAAATACTTAGAAAAACAAATGGATTTGTATGTAGCATTTATGGATCTGGAGAAGGCATATGATAGAGTTGATAGAGATGCTCTGTGGAAGGTATTAAGAATATATGATGTGGGAGGCAAGTTTTTAGAAGCAGTGAAAAGTTTTTATCGAGGATGTAAGGCATGTGTATGTGTAGGAAGAGGGGAAAGTGATTGGTTCTCAGTGAATATAGGTTTGCGACAGAGGTGTGTGATTTTCCATGGTTGTTTAATTTGTTTATGGATTGGGTTGTTAGGGAGGTGAATGCAAGAGTTTTGGAAAGAGGGGCAAGTATGCAGTCTGTTGTGGATGAGAGAGCTTGGGAAGTGAGTCAGTTGTTGTTCGCTGAAGATACAGCGCTGGTGGCTGATTCATGTGAGAAACTGCAGAAGCTGGTGACTGAGTTTGATAAAGTGTGTGAAAGAAGAAAGCTGAGAGTAAATGTGAATAAGAGCAAGGTTATTTGGTACAGTAGAGGAGGTAAGTTTGAATGGAGAAAAATTGGAGGAAGTGAAGTGTTTTAGATATCTGGGATTGGATTTGGCAGCGGATGGAACCATGGAAGCGGAAGTGAATCATAGGGTTGGGGAGGGGGCGAAAGTTCTGGGAGCGTTGAAGAATGTGTGGAAGTCGAGAACATTATCTCGGAAAGCAAAAATGGGTATGTTTGAAGGAATAGTGGTTCCAACAATGTTATATGGTTGCGAGGCGTGGGCTATAGATAGAGTTGTGCAGAGGAGGGTGGATGTGCTGGAAATGAGATGTTTGAGGACAATATATGGTGTGAGGTGGTTTGATCGAGTAAGTAATAATAGGGTAAGAGATATGTGTGGTAATAAAAAGAGTGTGGGTGAGAGAGCAGAAGAGGGTGTTTTGAAATGGTTTGGTCACATGGAGAGAATGAGTGAGGAAAGATTGACCAAGAGGATATATGTGTCAGAGGTTGAGGGAACAAGAAGTGGGAGACCAAATTGGAGGTGGAAAGATGGAGTGTAAAAGATTTTGAGTGATCGGGGCCTGAACATGCAGGAGGGTGAAAGGCGTGCAAGGAATAGAGTGAATTGGAACGATGTGGTATACTGGGGTCGACATGGTGTCAATGGATTGAACCAGGGCATGTAAAGCGTCTGGGGTAAACCATGGAAAGTTGTGTGGGGCCTGGATGTGGAAAGGGAGCTGTGGTTTCGGTGCATTATTAAATGACAGCTAGAGTGAGTGTGAATGAATGTGGCCTTTGTTGTCTTTTCCTAGCGCTACCTCGAGCACATGAGGGGGGAGGGGGATGTTATTCCATGTGTGGCGAGGTGGCGATGGAAATGAATAAAGGCAGACTATGAATTATGTACATGTGTATATATGTATATGTCTGTTTGTGTATATATATGTATACATTGAGATGTATAGGTATGTTTATTTGCGTGTGTGGACGTGTATGTATATACATGTGTATGTGGGTAGGCTGGGCCATT
Organism: Panulirus ornatus; assembly: GCF_036320965.1. Classification (NCBI taxonomy): domain Eukaryota; kingdom Metazoa; phylum Arthropoda; class Malacostraca; order Decapoda; family Palinuridae; genus Panulirus; species Panulirus ornatus. The sequence continues at coordinate 17,172,273 of NC_092231.1, read as the reverse complement.
CTTTCGTTTGTTTCCTTGCGCTACCTCGCTAATGCAGGAGACAGCAACAAAGCAAAATAAATAAATAATAAATCTCTTAAAAATATGTATATATATCCCTGGGGATAGGAGAGAAAGAATACTTCCCACGTATTCCCTGTGTGTTATAGAAGGCAACTAAAAGGGGATGGGGGGGGGGATCTCTCTCTCTCTCTCTCTCTCTCTCTCTCTCTCTCTCTCTCTCTCTCTCTCTCTCTCTCTCTCTCTCTCTCTCTCTCCCCCCCCCCCCCCCCCCAAGAAGGAACAGAGGGGGGCCAGGTGAGGATATTCCACAAAGGCCCAGTCCTCTGTTCTTAACGCTACCTCGCTAATGCGGGAAATGGCGGATAGTTTAAAAAAAAAAAAAAAATGAGTCCATGGGGAAAATGAAACACGATAAGTTCCCAAGTGCACTTTTGTGTAATAATCACATCATCAGGGGAGACACAAGAGAGAAATGTAACAGTCAGTTGATATACATCGAAGAGACGAAGCTAGGACGCCATTTGGTAAGCGTGATTGTCTTGGACAATATATTATATATATATTTTATATACATATTTGCCATTTCCCGCACTAGCGAGGTAGCGTTAAGAACAGAGGTCTGAGCCTTAGAGGGAATATCCTCACTTTGTCCCCTTTGCTGTTCTTTCTTTTGGAAAATTAAAAACAAGATGGGAGGATTTACAGACCTCCACTCCCTCCCCTTTTAGTCACCTTCTACAACGCTCAGGGAACACGTCGGAAGTATTCTTTCTCCCCTATCCCCAGGGATAATATTTGTGTTTTATCTACCATAAATGATGAGGAGACACATAATTTTCTCTTTAATGATTCAGAGTACTTTCCATGTATTGATTATGTGATAGTATATTTATTTATTTTTTTTTATTTTGCTTTGTCGCTGTCTCCCGCGTTTGTGAGGTAGTGCAAGGAAACAGATGAAAGGAATGGCCCAACCCACCCCCATACACAATGTATACACACACACGTCCACACACGCAAATATACATACCTATACATCTCTATGTACACATATATATACATACACAGACACATACATATATACCCATGCACACAATTCACACTGTCTGCCCCCATTCACTCCCATCGCCACCTCGCCACACATGGAATACCTTCCGCCTCCCCCCTCATGTGTGAGAGGTAGCACTAGGAAAAGACAACAAAGGCCCCATTCGTTCACACTCAGTCTTTAGCTGCCACGCAATAATGCCCAAAACCACAGCTCCCTTTCCACATCCAGGCCCCACAGAACTTTCCATGGTTTACACCAGACGCTTCACATGCCCTGATTCAATCCACTGACAGCACGTCAACCCCGGTATACCACATCGATCCAATTCACTCTATTCCTTGCCCTCCTTTCACTCTCCTGCATGTTCAGGCCCCAATCACACAAAATCTTTTTCACTCCATCTTTCCACCTCCAATTTGGTCTCCCACTTCTCGTTCCCTCCACCTCCGACACATATATCCTCTTGGTCAATCTTTCCTCACTCATTCTCTCCATGTGCCCAAACCATTTCAAAACACCCTCTTCTGCTCTCTCAACCACGCTCTTTTTATTTCCACACATCTCTCTTACCCTTACATTACTTACTCGATCAAACCACCTCACACCATATATTGTCCTCAAACATCTCATTTCCAGCACATCCACCCTCCTGCACACAACTCTATCCATAGCCCATGCCTCGCAACCATACAACATTGTTGGAACCACTATTCCTTCAAACATACCCATTTTTGCTTTCCGAGATAATGTTCTCGACTTCCACACATTCTTCAAGGCTCCCAGGATTTTCGCCCCCTCCCCCACCCTATGATTCACTTCCGCTTCCATGGTTCCATCCGCTGCCAAATCCACTCCCAGATATCTAAAACACTTCACTTCCTCCAGTTTTTCTCCATTCAAACTTACCTCCCAATTGACTTGACCCTCAACCCTACTGTACCTAATAACCTTGCTCTTATTCACATTTACTCTTAACTTTCTTCTTTCACACACTTTACCAAACTCAGTCACCAGCTTCTGCAGTTTCTCACATGAATCAGCCACCAGCGCTGTATCATCAGCGAACAACAACTGACTCACTTCCCAAGCTCTCTCATCCACAACAGACTTCATACTTGCCCCTCTTTCCAAAACTCTTGCATTTACCTCCCTAACAACCCCATCCATAAACAAATAGTATATATGATGCAATTATGGTGTAAAGTGTTTCCCTGTAGAATACAAACAAGAATTGAGGAGGGTTTATAGCCTTTATTAGTGTGTATAAGATAGATGGTTGCTTGGCTACAAAATTGAATAAGGAATAGCCCTCAGCTGCGGCTACAAAATTGAATAAGGAATAGCCCTCAGCTGCTGCAATACTTGCATGATGGGTGGTGGGTAAAAATACTGAGGATTCTTAAAACTACTTGCTGCAGTTGGTAAATGGTATCCATTATCTTGAACATGGTTACATGTAACCATGGCTGATAATAGCGTAGTAGGCAAGTTACCTCTGTACCTTGATCCCAACTCATAACTGTAGATTCAAAAACTGGTAGTTTTCAGTTGGCAGGAATTTTTCTCGCTGTATAGCATTCAGACTGTGTTATCAGCTAGTAGTGATTATGAGTTTTAAGTGTTTCCACTCGTATTCACAGGTGCCTCCGCGTTTCAACAATAACACCAAGACGGGTGAAAGTAAACCTACTGGAAAATCATATAAGCAGCAATTGGAGGAGGAAGTGAAGAAATTGAATAAGGATGAAATGGTTGTATTTCGCACAATTCCTTGGGGCAAGAAGAAACAGTATTGGTTGTCTACTGTGACTGTAAGTTCTATTTTAAGTATTCCTGAGAAGAATTGTAGCTTGTAGGAAGAACTGGGGCTTCAAGGTTATTATGAAATGCCAGTTGTTTGTTCTGGCATGCAGAATTTGGAAGATTGATATTGTAAGGAAGATTTAATTTATTTAATTATCACAGTTCATTTAGAACATTATGATGATATTAAGGAATTTGCCTCACCTCTAGGTTATGCCTAGTTGATAAATGTTCTTATTTTGGTGTTGGAAATACTTCAAAACATGGTAGGATACAGGGTAGCAGCATTCCATTAACTGGTTTAAGGAGGGTTGTAAAATCTTTAGAGTTGCATAGAGTGTTGATTGGGTAACTGGAAGATTAAAGGTTTTTAACTAATAGATTAGAGGTGCCGTTACAAAATTAGCATCCAGGTAAGAGGCTCCCAAAGAATATGTTTATAAGTAGATATGAAGAAAATTTGACAAATGGAAGTAGGAAGACAGGAGGGTGAATGGTTCCAGGTGAAAGTGGACTTGTGGCTGGGGTGTGTGATATCATCATTGCTATTTAACGTGTTTATAGATTGAGTACCTACCTAAGAGTGCATATGAGGAGTTTTTACCCTGGTGATAGGGCTAGGTGGTGGCACTCACCACTTGACTCATATATCGCTAAACAACATTTCTCTCGACCACCTTACCTTGTCACATCACTTGCCTTGCTTGTTGTGTAATGCTATTTTTTCTCTCCAGTAATTCCTCAGGAGCATTTATGTATTCTAGGTGTATCTGGTATTTCAACTGTCTAATTTTCTGATGAGTGTTTGTGTTTTCATTCCATGTGAATTTCTTGGATCACCAGTTCTCACATTGATTAATTATTTCAACTTCCTTGTGGGTAATCATAAATCTTTGTCTTATTCCAGTTTGGTATGTTTCCAGATATTATTCTGGTTGTTTTCAAATTTAAGATTTCTGGTCTTCATTCCTTTTATTTGTTTCCAGGCATGTATTATTGTATATTCTCTCTCCAAGGTTTGAGATTATAAAGCACTAGCTCTTGTAATCTTTAATGTAGTTCATTTGATCTAATGTGTTTAGTTGACTTGTGAAATGTTTTTGCATTCTGTCTGTCTTATTTATTTCATTTTAAAAGCTTGTCTATTAACCATACAATACATTACTTAATTTACTTCCATTGTATATACATTAAACATTTCATTATTGATTGAGTCTCCAAACTTTGATATTATGCGGCTCAAAGTCTGTCTCCTTATTTCCACACTTTTCCTCTGTTTCACCTGTTGCTTTCTTAATTCTAAAAATTTTATATCCTTCTTCAAGTATGTTAACTCTGCCATGAGACTGTGACATCCTTTCACCCGTAGACCAAGATCCTTTACCACGGGGATTTCAACATTCATCATAGGGAATGGTTGAAGTCCTCCTGTACGGATGGTGGAGGGACTGAAGCCTTCACATTCTCCATTCACAATGTTTTAGAGCATATTATCTCCCACCCTACCCATATTCCTGACTGCTGTGAGCACTCTCCTGATATTTTAAATTTGTTTTTCACCTCTAATCCATCCTGCTGTAAATACACAATCTTGCCCTCAGTTGGTTCATCTGATCACACTCTCATAAACATATGTATTCTCACGTCATCTACTCCTCCAGCAGCCCCCTCTAAGCATAAATACTGGCACCTCAACAAAACTGACTGGAATAACTTGCATAACTTCTTTTCTGACTTTCCTTGGGTAATTACAGTCTCTTGCTTCTGTCTGCCAAATGTATAGCAGAGGTTATTCTTGTAGGAATAGAAGTAATTATACCCTCTTCCTCCGAGATGACCTCTTCATCCAATTTATGGTTCAACTGTTCCTGTTCTGAGGCCATTCAGGCAAGGGATCAGACATATCAGGCTTAGAGAAACTATCCTTCCTCTGGCTTCCATTCAGCTTTTATCACTGCCCATAACTGCTTCAAAAATGAGGCAAAGCATTCCTTTATTCAAAGGAAGTGTGATAACCTCTCCTTGTCATCCACTGATAGGTCTTTCTGGTCTTTAGGTTAGGGCATCTCTAACAACCTCCTTTGCTCTACCTACCCTACACTTTTGTGCTTTAACAGTAATATATCTGTCTCTCCTGTTGACAAAGTAACTCTCTTTGGTTCCTGTTTCTCCTCTAACTCCACCTTGGATGACTCTAACCTTCCTTCACCCCCTGTTGCTCCTCTTACTAACCTTATGCCTTTTCCTGTAATCTCTTTTCAGACTGTCTGAAAAGTGATTCTCTGGACACAGGCAAGGCTTATGGTCCGGATGGCGTCCATCTCTGTGTACCGAAAGAGTGTGCCTCTGACTGCACCTGTGCTTTCTCACCTACTCTGTTTCTGTTTGAAAACCTAAACATTTCCTTCTCCTTGGAAGTGTGCATTGATACATCCCATACCTAGGAAGGGTGACTATTCTGACCCCTCTAACTTTTGTCCTATTGCTTTGACATATACCATTTCCAAATTCTTTTAATCCCTTCTCAACTCCCACATCCTTAAACACCTTGAAAATCACGGTCTTCTCTTTGATCACTAGTATGGTTTCTATAAGGTAAGATCCACTTGTGATATTCTTTCCTATCTTACTAATGTCTGGTCATCATCCCTGAAAGATTTTGGGGAATCATGTGTAGTTGCCCTTGACATATCTAAGGCTTTTGACTGGTGTGTGACATCGGGGTATCATCTCAAAGCTCCCCTCTTTTGTTTGGCTTCCCTTCATTACTTTGTTCCTCTTATCTAGTTTCCTCTCTGGCCTATCTATGTTTGTGGTTGTTGACATATCTGCCTCTCCCCATTCCTCCATCATCATTGGTGTCCCTCGAGGTTTTGTCCTGACCCCTACACTTTTTCTCCTTTTTTTCAACGATTTCCTCTTGACAAATAATCCATTGCCGTCATATGCTGACTACTCGCTGCATTCATCCACATCCTTCAGTTCTACTCCCTCTTCTCTTGCTTGATCTGCATCTTGTGTTGACATAGCTTCATCAGTAAACTCAAAGTTGGACAGGATATCTCAGTGGGGTACACAAAATCTTAAGTTTAATGCCTCCAAGACCCAGTTTCTACCCATCTCTTGAAAACCCCTCACAACTCTCCACTCTCCATTGACAGTTCTGTAATTCCATCTTTTGATTCACTGAACATAGTTGGTGTTACTGTAACATCCATTCTTTCTTGGAAACTCCACACTACAAGAATAGCTAAGTCTGTCTCTTAAGAAACTGGTTGTCCTGTTTAGATGTTGAAACTTCTCTTCTGAGCAGTTGATTTGTTTATGCAAGGGATTGATTCGTTGTTGTATGGAGTGCTGCTTTCACATTTGGGGTGGTTCTAGCTTTGCATCCTTACTTGACAGAGTTGAGTTGAAAGCAGTCCACCTTATAAACTGTCCCAGGCTAACTTTCAAACTTGACCCCTTGCCCCATGCCGCAATGTTGGTTCAGTGTCCCTCTTATACAGGTATTACTTTGGTGTTTGCTCCCAAGAGCTGGGTGCTTATGTTCCCCCACCACTAGCTAGACCATGCAGTGCTCAGCAAGCTGTTGCATTGCATGATTATTGTGTGGCCATCAGCAACTCATGACATGGGTAAATGTGAGGAAGAAAAATGAATTTCCTTGATAGTTAAGAGTAATCCTAAGGAACTCTTCAAATATATAGGACAAAGGAAGACAGTTGAATAATAGGAATTCTTCAAATATATAAGACAGAGGAAGACACCAAATATATAAGACAGAGGAAGACAGTAGAATAAGGAATTGGACCATTACAAAAGGAACTAGAACTCGGTCTCATATCTAAGATCTCCAGATTTGCTGACGATACTAAACTAGAAAGTAGAGGGTAAACAGGCGGGACTGCAAAACGATTCCAAGTGATCTTAAGTTACTAGTAGAGTGGTCTGACAGATGGCAAATGAAGTTTCATTTAGAGAAGTGTAAAGTTATGGGCTTTGGAGCCAAAAATATAAGTTATGACTGCAAACGTATCGGAGACTGTCTTCCTAAAGTAAATGAAGAGGACCTTGGAGTTGTCATTAGCAACAATCTGGAGTGCACTAAACAGTGTCAAGCAGCAAGTAAAAAAGGCAACCAAATGTTAGGTTTCATAGCAAGGAACACAGATTACAAGACACCAGAAGAAATCCTCACACTTTTTAATTTTTAAGGAAGATCACACCTTGAGTATTTAACCCAGTTTTGATTCTTGAACTATAAGATAATTTTAGGAAAAATTAGTGCAAGTACAAAGATGCACAACAAAATTGATTCCATGCCCTAGAAATCTGGAATATGAAGGGAGGCTAAGGATCTCTACTCCCTTCAAAAAACATAGGTTTTGCATTGACTTATCCAGGTGTTCATAATTCTGAAGAAATTCGATAATGTAAATCACAAACATCTTTTTGAAATAGAAGAAAATACGGTTACCAGAACAAATGGAATAAAACTCAAAGCTAAAAGATATAGTGCAGCCGTGGGAAAAAGCTTCTTTTCCAATAGGTGTGTTGAGCTCTGGAATAAGTTACCATCAGATGTAATGAAAGCTAAGACTATAGATACCTTCAAAAGTTGTATAGACTAATGTTTTCTAAATTCTGTTATACTCTGAGAAAAATGCCAGAAATAAAGTGTATAAATGACAGCAGTGACTGGGACAGTAGAAGGCTATTTTGCAGCAATGATTAGTCGGTAATTGCTTAAAATACTGCTTAGCAGAATTACATTTTCTTTTCAAGTTAAATTTTTTTTTACCAGAACTCAGTTAGGGCCAATCAGGCCTCCTGTTTTCCGTCTTTCTCATGTAAACTTATATGAACAGTACATTATTATTATGTATTGCAGTACCATTGTTATGTGTACTTATGAGTTCCTTATCATATATGTACGAACTACTTTTTACAAATTATGTTTAGTGTTCTTCATGTAGCTCTTATAGCATTATTCTTAATAACCATCAAGTAAAGATGACGTGGTGTGCAGTGTTCTGTACTGACAAGAATATATAATTCCCAGATTACTTACTTTATCACTGATATTAGAGATAGAAAATTCTGGTTATAGTGGACATTGGTTTGACTGCTCACCAGTAAATGGAACCATAAACTGTGGCAGGGATTATAGGAGGGTTTTGTGTCTTGACTTCAGGTTTTGACTATATCTTTTGTCTGTGTCCTATTTAGTTTTGGAGACTTCTGTGGCTCAACATACCAGTTTAAGACCAATTTTTACTGTTCTTAGTTTGTTCAGTCGGCTTCATTGGATGATTAGGGACATTATTTAGATATGCATTTAGTGCATTCTTGAATTTATTTTGAGTGATTAATCCATAATGATTCTAGTATTTGCAGGAAGAGTGAGTAGTGAATACCTGATAATTGAATACCAGAATCATAGTACACAAAAGTTATAGAAGCAATAAGGCTAATAGATTCAAATGGTGGCACCATGTATGTACATTTTACATGTTTTGCTTTAACATTTTATTTACAACTCCCTCCTGCTCAGCGATCACTGTCATTTTGGCATTAATTGCCCATTATATGTCATCAGAGGACTTGATCCATCTGGTGGTGGTGTCACAGTGGGTAGCACCGTTAATGTGGTTGTTAGAAAAAAGTTGAATTTTCCTGCCAATCTCTCCATCCTGCTCACCTCACTGTCAGCAGTTTACTGGTTATCTATTTATTAGTTTATTGCCTTGAAGCAGAGAGCTTGCCTGAGGTTAATGGGTACATGGTAATCAAGCATTTGATGTAATATTTTGTTTTATCAGTTTGTCTCACTTTGTGGATTTTTAAAAGCCGATGAGAAAGGAAGAGGTGATTTGCTTATTTTATTGTTTGTAACTTTTTAATTTTATGTGCTTTGCATTGCTCTCAGGCACAGGTCTCTGTTGCTGCTATTTTTTCAGATGGTAAAAGAAGACTCACTACTTAAAAAGTTATTTTTTCATTCTCATGCAGATAGGAAAGAATAAAGTGAACAGCTACCCAGAGGAAAAGGAGAAACCTGAGGATGCTGAAGAGTTGGTGGCAAAGAATGCATTAGAACTTGTTCAGCAGTTGCTTAAGAAATCTCTCCCCATCACAGTTAATCTTGAAGTATCCATCTCACGGGTCAAGGAGGTATGTATTTTTTTATGCTTTTCACATCCATTCTCTAACTCTCCTGTATAATGCACCAAAAGCACAGTTCCCTATCCTCAATTGTGCCTTACACGCCTTTCCTTGGTTTTCGTGACAACCATTTCACATGCCCTTGTTCAGCCTCAGTTGAAAGCACTTGGTTCCTGTTTGCTTTGTTTCATGCATGCCTCACCCTCTTGCCTGTGAAATCCCCAAACTTTCAAAGCATCTTTCACTCCATCCTTCTGCCTCCTCTTGCATGTGAAATCCCCAAACTTTCAAAGCATCTTTCACTCCACCCTTCTGCCTCCTCCTTGGTTTCACTACTTTTTTTTTCTCTCTCCACTTTTGACATGTTCATCTTCTTAGTCACCCTTTCCTCTACTCCTCTCCATCAGTCCAAACCATTTGAGTATACCCTCTTCATCTCTCCCATACTCCTTACTCTTTTTTTTATATTGAAGTTTCCAGTCATGGACAAAAGACCACATCAAGGCCAGGCCTTAATTGAAATATATAGAGAATTATGAAATGGAAAAAGAAAAAACAAGGAAAGTATTTAAGAATTTTTGAGCAAGTGAAAGACCTGTCTTTTGGAAAGTGCCAGGTCATAGATATTGGGAAAGACATAAGAAGGTAGAGAGATCCAAAGTTTCGACGTGTAGGGAAAGAAGCAGGTATTAGAATGACCCACCCTTGAGTTGCCGATGGCTACACAATTATCATGTGACAGAGCAGCTTGCTGAGTATTGTGTGTTCTAGCTAGTGGTGGGGGAACACAAGCAGCCAGCTCTCAGGAGCAAAAACCAAAGTAATACCAATAGAAGAGGGAAAGTGAACCAACATTGCGGTGTAGGGCAAGGGCTTCTTCAGTTTATCTCTTGAATCTGACACCAGCACCATGTCATCAGCAAACAACAAATGACTTACTTTTCAGGCCCACCACTGCCAGCAGACTGCATACTTGCTCCTCTCTCCAAGACCCTTGCATTCACCAACCTCATTATTCCATCAATAGACAAATTAAACAGCCATGGTGACATCACATACCCCTGATGCAGACCCACGTTCACTTGCAACCACTCACCCTCCTCTCTTCCCTCTCACACACATGGGGAAAAAAAAAAATGATTCTAGCAGCTCTCCTCACTCTCCTGTGCCACAACACTTTCCACAGATTTAGAGGCATGGGGTGCCATATGAAAATGTAAATGATGAACGGCTTGTTAATATTTTTCTACTAAAAAGTTATTGGTTGATTAGGAATACTTGCTTCTGAAAAAGATGCAAACATATATGGATGAGTAGGGACGGGGGTCAGAAGATATTGAATTTCGTGCTAATTGACAGGCATACAAAGGCAAGTGTGTTGTGTATGAACATGCTAAGGGGGGAAGCATCTGGATTGTTTAATAATTTCTTGGTAGACATGAGTCTCAGACTTTGGTGTGGTTTTAGGGAAAAGAGGAAATGATGCAAAACTACCTATTTGGAATGTACAGGGAAGGAGTTTTTACTCTCGTGGGCCTCATCTCTTTTAACATTCTTATCATACAACCTCTTAAATTTTTGAGTACTGTCTACTTTAACAATGTCATGAGTCATTTTATTCCATTTATTTGCCACTTTTTTACTGAAAAAAGTGCAGTGTCTGCAGATATCCTTGTCCACTCACCCCATACTTTTTCAAAGGCAATATCCTCCTTACATTTTAGGACTTTTTCATCTTTCCTTTTGGCCTTGATTACCATCTGCCCATGTCTGGTCATGGAATCGGCAAGGTTCATGACATATTCTTGGTACATATTTTTGGTCCATTGGTTCTTGATCTGAATTGAGGTGTTGCAGGATGCAGCCATCTGATCGTGCATTCTAAGCACCCAGGGTGCCTAGAAACTTCATATGACCCACATTTTTTGCTTTCAGGTGAGAATTTGGGCTTTTTCCCCCTTAGAAAGATAAGTTGGAAGAATGACAGTGCCCAAAAGCCAAATTCTCAAAATGGAATGGCAGCCAGGGATAATAGAGAAAGATTTTCTTTCCCTCAAGAGCCTGAGGAACACTGAGGTGGATTGCTGATATTCACACTTGTAGAAATGCTTGTCTCAGCAATGAAATTAATGATGATTTCACCTTGAGAGCATCATTTGCTTGTATCCACAATAAACCGTAGCTGTGTATTGCCTTTGAATATATATGGGAGATGGTCAATGTCTTTTGTGGTCACTTTACCATCTCACATTGTTCGTGATATGTTTCTTGCTTAATTACTTGTCATGGCCTCTGATTGTTCTATTCCAATGTCTCTTGAACAGCTGTTCCATGTCTTTGTTTTTGATCTGTTTTAAAACTTAAAAGAAAAGCTGTAATCTAGTCTCTGAAATCTTCTCTCTTCCAAGTTGGGCAAATTTAAAGCCTCAAACCATTCCTAATTCTCTTACGGTCTTTGTTGCTCTCCTCTTTGTGATTCTTTAGGTGCTGTAACCAAACTTGAGAAGCTTATTATAGTTTTGCCTTATCGTGTGATGTGAGCAGCTTTCTGAATAGTTCATCATCCATGAACTTGAATGCAGTTCTAATATTTGTTACTTGACTATGTATCCTTAACTACTGTTTATATACCCGTGTGGCTGTCAAATTTTTTAGACATATTTTAGGCTAAACTTGGAGGGATGACTGTCTCACAAGTAATATTTCCAAGGAGAAATGCATTGCTAGTAAAAGTCCACAAAATATGAAACAGGCATCCAGCTTTTTTTTTCCCCCCATTCTTAGTCAGTTTCCCCACATTAAGGAGGTAGTGCTAGGAACAGTTAAAGAAAGGCCACTTTTACTGATATCCATTCTCTGCCTGTCATGTGTAATATACCGAAATCACAGACCTTTCCATGGTTTATCCCAGACGCTTCACATGACCAGGTTCAGTCCATTGATGGCAAGCAGATCTCACCATGCCACATTGTTCCACTTCACTCGGTCTCTTGCGCACCTTTCACCATCCTGCATGTTCAGGCCCCAGTAGCTCAAAGTCTTTTTCACTCCATCCTCCCGTCTCCAATTTGGTCTACCTGTTCTTGTTCCCTCCACTTCTGACACATATATCTACTTTGTCAACCTTTCCTCACTCATTCTTTCCATATGTCCAAACCTGTATAGTATGTATAGAATACATTTTACCATATCTTTTACAAAAATGAAAAAAATGCTTTTAACTGAAATATGATCATTTGTCTTACTTCAGCTACCTGAATTGCAAATGTTTTACCTTACCACCTGTAAAATCCATTATTTTTCTTTTTCTGTAGCTAATTTTCATTTGTTTGTTGTAGGCCTTTCAAGTTTCTCTAGGGAAACACCTGAATACATAAGGTTAGAACTGTCATGCCTGAAGGAAGCAATTGAAGGTCTCTTGCCTACAGTTTATGAAACAGCTCAAATTAGCCATGAACTCATGAAAACAATGGTTCATGGTAAGGTGTGTGAGACTGGAACTCGAACCCCTTCTGCTGCTTGGTGTTATTTATGTCAACCAAATACAAATCCTTCTGAAATGAATGTGACTCGAACTCCTTCTGCTGCTTGGTGTTATTTATGTCACCCAAAAACAAATCCTTCTGGAATGAATAACTGTAAAGAAATTGAGAAAAAATGTTGCTAAGAAACACTGTCGTATGGACTATCCCCTCTCCATTTTCTTTTAGATTCAGTGGGGTGTTTCCTCCACACTGCTTGCCACAAGAATATAAAAATATGGATGGTAAAAGGTATTGAAAGCAAAAGTATTGTTAATCAGGTAAAGAGGTAAATTCAGACTGAAATTGGTGAGCAAATGGGAATGAATTTCAACAAACTAACACTCAGGAGTGGTACAAGTAACCATGGTAACACAGCAAGATGGATTTTTATTGACAGTTAAACATTGTCAAAGATATCAGGTTAGATGAGGTGACAGAATTTAAGTATTTGGGTAAATTTGGTGGTATGGAAGGGGAAATGAGGGAGTGAGCAGTACAAGGCCCCATAATAGAGTAATGAAGGGTAGAGGTGTAAATATGGAAGTGCAGAAAGAGTTATGGGACAGCATAGTCCTCCTAACCCTGAGCTATGCAATTAAAGTATGGCCACAAGATGAGTCTCACAGTCGCCTAATCCAGGCTGTAGAAGTATTTTATTTGAGAGGAGCATGTGATATGATTAGATGGAATGAAGATTATTTGAAAGAAGCATGTTGTATGATTAGATGGATTGAAGAAAGTAATGAGGGTGTGTAAAAGACATTTGGTGTGGCAGGTAATGCAAAGAAAATGGATTATGGAGTGGGGGAGTAGCTGAAACATGATACAGGTACACCACCGATTTTCTAGCACTCTTGGTTCCAAATCCTTGTCAGATTAACCTCTTTGCCGGACCAACCGTGGTCACTTAATAATAATTCATCAACTCGCCTCTAACCCACAAATTATACATCTCCTATGTGTCTAAAGTATACCATGGCTGCTAGAAATTTAGATTAAACAAATAGATGTTTGAGCACCCTAAGATGGTAAGTCTGTCTTTAGATTGCTTGAATCCAGTGATGTATCTAGGGTACGGCAGGTAGGGCAGGTGCCCTGGGCGCCACTTGAAGAGGGGAGCCAGTAGCGTAATGGCATCCTGAATTCAGACAATGATCCGGATCTTAAAGATTTAGATTTCTTGCCCATGAAAACATATCTTTGGCATTTGGAATCAAATTGATATTATAAGGGGGGGTTGGGCCATTTCTTTTGTCTGTTTCCTTGCGCTACCTCGCGAACGCGGGAGACAGCGACAAAGTATAATAATAAAAAAAAAAAAAAGTTCAATAGTTATTCACAAAAATTGATATTTCCATAATGGCGTCCTGGATCCAATGATTCGGATCACTCCCAAAATCTAATCAATTGGTCCTTTTGTCATTTTTTACTTTTCCTGAAAATTTCATCAAAATTTGCATAACTTTTGTTGAAAGTTGATCACAGACAAACAAACAAATGCCGTTAAAAACACAATCTCCTTGGCAGAGGTAATAAAAATGAAAAATACTTGTGTCATATGTTTGGACAGGGGCGCAGTTTCAGTGCTTGCCATAGGCAATATTTCCCCTAGATACGCCCATGTTTGAATCCTGTGGGGTTATCTTTGTCTTTTGTTGTTAGTGTAGGTATGCATCGCCAGAATAATGCAATTTCGTCTGCATTATACACCTGCTCATGACTGAGGTGCTTGTCAGCTGCGAGTTTTGCAAGTTCGTCCAGATACTCAGCAGCTCCTTCGTGGTTTGCAGAGTGCTTTTCTCTGCACACTTTATTTGTGGAAATTCCATGACACTTCTTGAATCTTTGAAGCCATCCTTCACTATAGTCACGCATATGTTGTAGTTTAAGTTCTTTATGGAACAACTTAGCCTGGTCTATTATCATGCTACCTGACAAGTCCATTCCATCACATTGCTGTTGAAACCATTCCATCATTACGTGATCATTTCCAGTGCTCTTACCATCTCATAGTTTTTCTAATCATCATTTGCTTCTTGGAATTGCTGTCTGCATAGAATTTCAATATTTTCTCCCTTTGCTTCTTTATATCATAAACAGTTGATGAACCAATGCTGTAGATGTCACACAGATTACGCACCGAAACACCACGGTCCATTTTTTCAACAGTTCTACTTTATCTTGGATTGATATGGACTGGTGTTTATGTTTGACACCATGACCGACTCTCTCATGTCTTAGAAGCCATAGTTAGGGTTAGATTTAAGTAAAATAAGCTAAGAATCTCACAGAATTGCGGTATCACCACCAACAAGTGTAGTGTAAAGAATGTAAATAAGCACACCCTACACACAACGCCATCTGTGGCCCCAGTAATTTCAAGTTCCGTCACATATTTTGCCAGACTAAAGGAGGTGCCGAACCATCAGTTGCCGGAAATTCGGGGGTGTACCTATACTTTGAGGTGGGCATATGGAAAGAATACAAGATAAGGAGATTACAAGAAAAGTGTATGATAGCAAGTTTGAAGGGATTGATGGGAGAGGAAGAGTATTGGAGGGAGAGAAACAGGAAGAATGTGAGAAATGGTGTATACGAGGCAGGCTTGTAAGGACAGGGATAAGTGGAGACACTTGATGGAAGTTTCCAGAAGAAATAGGCTTCAGAGATGTAGATAAAGATGAAAATTTAATTCATAGGTTCTTCGTAATCCTCACTACCATTTAATTGTGGCTATGAAATAGTGTTAATTGTGGTGCGTATGCCAAATACATGACTAGATGCTAAGTTGAAGTGTTTGGTTGGTATTATATGCATATGTCTGTGCAGTGAAATATTGAAGTGCAGAAAACAAATAATAGATTATGTATTCTGCTGTGCCAGGCATCAAAGGAAGCTTTAGGACCATCTCGCAAAACTGCAAGAAATACAGTAAAACATCACATTTGTTAGAATACAAAAACAAAAACTGATGTAGTAAACTGGTTACTATAGATTTCAGATCTAATACTGAACCATTCCTGGTCTGGCATGTAACCTTTTTCCTTTGTATTTTTTTTTTGAGTTTCACTTTCATGGATTCACCAGCGTCTACATCAGCTATTGCAACCTTGCCTTTTTAGAGTTACATTTCTTAGGCCAACATGTCTGATAGTGATAAATATACTTTTACCTGCTGGCTTACCTTCCTTCTTAATCACCATATCAGAGTTGATGGTTTTATTTTATCATCTGCCCAGTTATAGGAACTGTTGCACCCACATTTCTTACACCCAAATTTTCAGGGAATCCTCCATCTTCACATATTTTGATGTCTTGGGAGGCATTTCTGTTTTCAAAATAGGTGGCTGAGAAAATGATTTCCTGACTGATTCTATTTCCTCTTTATGGTACAGGTGCTTTTTTCTTTCTTTCTTTCAAACTATTCGCCATTTCCCGCATTAGCAAGGTAGCGTTAAGAACAGAGGACTGGGCCTCTGAGGGAATATCCTCACCTGGCCCCCTTCTCTGTCCCTTCTTTTGGAAAATTAAAAAAAAACGAGAGGGGAGGATTTCCAGCCCTGCGCTCCCTCCCGTTTTAGTTGCCTTCTACGACACGCAGGGAATACGTGGAAAGTATTCTTTCTCCCCTATCCCCAGGGATAAAGATACAGAGGTACAGATGCTACTCTTATTAATACCATAACAGCAAACAGCTGCTGAAGTGGTAGACTCGTGCTCAAGTTCAGTTAGTATTTCGAACAGGCTTACTTGTAGTAGGAGTACAGAGACTTATTCTATTGCTGTCTTGTATAATGGATTTTGTTTAATGGAAGAAGAACCATCTTTGTTTACACTATCTAAGCCGGTTGTTACAGCCCACCATGATTCACATCAATTAAGTTGCAGTTGTTCCCTTTTTAGCTATCTTCTATGGCTTGCAAGTGTTTAATTTAATAGAGCTCTCAAGGTTTCAGGAAAGATGATGATATAGACTTAGATGCAAGTGATGCATAATCTTTGTGTTAGTTGGGTTACTGGGAGGGGCTAGTACACTACCACCAGAGCCCTTCCTCTCACTGGTGACAGTTACACAATATAGTTTAGTCAGAGGAGTATGCCTTAAATTTGCAGGGGTCATGGGAGGGGCCATTACTCTGCTTCCTGAGCCCTCCTTCTTGCTGGCAGCAGTCACATAGGGTATATGTGTGACTGTGCGACAGCCTGGGAATTGCCTTTGTAACTCGACACTGACTCTCCATTCTATCTGTATCTTTTTTTTAAGGTAGGGTCTTTCGGGTCCTTAGCTAAGGGCATCTCTAACAATTGTGTAGTCAGAGGAGTGGGCCTTAAATTTGCAGGGGTCGTGGGAGAGGCCATTACTCTGCTTCCTGAGCCCTCCTTCTTGCTGACAGCAGTCACATAGGGTATATGTGTGACTGTGCGACAGCCTGGGAATTGCCTTTGTAACTCGACACTGACTCTCCATTCTATCTGTGTCTTTTTGTAAGGTAGGGTCTTTCTGGTCCTTAGCTAAGGGCATCTCTAACAACTGTCGCTGTATCTTTCCTTCACCATTCCGTTCTGATGGATCTATCGCTGTCTTTCATTTCGACAAATGTGTAAATTGAGGTGGTGAGCAAGCACAAGGTAGAGCTCCCAAGTCCTACTTCCCAATGCCGGTCTGTGCGGAAGCCTTCTTCAGAAAAGGGATGCCATTCTTGTCCATGTCTCAAAGTTGAGTCAGGAGAATCAACACAGGGCTGGATCCAGCTGTTGGCGAGTCAGTTTAATTACAGTTAGAACTCCCAGAGACTGTGGGGCCAATATTCTCCCACCCCATCATGAGAAATGGATTAACCAAAGACCACAGGGCCAGCACTTTCCTTTCCTTTGCAAAACTCAGATCAACCAGAGACCATGAAGCCAAAAACCAACACCCACTTTAAGTAATGGATCAACTAGAGACTGTGGGGCTAATACCCAATACATGCAACAGATGATCAAGAGACTGTGGAACCTACACAGTTTCTTACATTATCTTGTCCCTGTTGCATAGGTCTCTGTGGAACAAAGTGACAAAATTTTTGTCCTAAAGAAAAAACAGGGTTGAGGCAGGTAAGCACCTGGCATGTGGGTGAGTCACTTGGATTAGCTTCCTCTTCTGTTAAAACAATAATTGATTACAGTGAGGAGATGAAAAGAACCACCCAGTTCACCACATCCTTATGTGCACCAAATGCTTCCCACACAAGGAGTAAGCTGCTGGAAATGATGGAGGTGAATGCCAGGGAGGTGTGGTTACTGTGTAGGAAGATGGCAGCAGTGATCAGCAACACTGCAACCTCCAACAAACTTGTGAACGTTGATTGAATTTAGGTTCTTGTGAAATTTATATTATCTTTATTTTATAAATAAAACACCAAAATAACATCTACATACCTATTACTGATACTGAACAAAGCTATTGTGTTGCACTTATCAGTGTAAGAATTGACAGTGTTATGAACACATCTCCTTAAGTATCATGTTACAACAACCATTCTTAATGGATTTATTGCTTAACAAACATTCCATTGTATGGGGATCTCATGTGTACTTGTTGGAAGCTTAGGCCTCATCTCATCAATTATGATAGATCTGTATGTACTTGCTGGATGCTTAGGCCTCATCTCTTCCATTTTAATAGATCTCTATGCACTTGCTGGATGCTTAGGCTTACTAGTGACTAGAGCCCACGTTACCGTGCTCCTTCTTCAAGTGTAACTTAGAAGCTGTGTGCGCCCCATGGATAGGGTCTTTTAGTTACATAATAGTAATGATAATATTCCAGCATTGATTTTATCATTTGTTTAATTATAATCATGTGCAATATTCTTTAACTTTTGAAAATTGTTCTGTTGAGTATTTCTTATATGTTTATTTGCCTTATTTATTTGATGTGATTTGTAAAAACTTTTATGATAAAGTATTTTCTAGGAATATTGCTGAAATACTGAAACTATTCTCTTAATATTGCAGCTACTAAGAAAAGAGAATATAGGTACCTTATGGTGGGTTAAAGTACAAGAGCTTTACCAACACCAGTACCAGGAAGTCTTTCCTGAGAACTGGCTACAAAGTGTGAGATCACTTAACAATTCTGGACTCATCATTGAAAACCTCTGCTCTGATCGCTGGGCTATTAGATTAGTGGAAGAGGTAAGTTGAGGAAGGCCCCCCCCACTTCTCTTCCTTTGTTTATATCATTCATCTAAGCAGATTTGAGGAATAGGAATGGAATATAAGATAGAACTAGCAAAATACACTTAAACTATTATATGAAGAAAATAGGACAGTGGTTCCCGAACATTTTTGAGTCATTACCCATTTTCACATGACATTCTTCATTTACCCCTATCTTACCTGATTTCAAATAATTGTCATCTCTTGTTAGCATAAATTTGATGGTGAGGATATTCAGTGTATGTATGGTTCATGGTGAAGTGCCTGAGGATTGGCAGAATGCATGCATATTGCTATTGTACAAAGGAAAAGGGGATAGAGGTGAGTGTTCAAATTACAGAGGTGTAAGGTACTTGAGTATTCCTGGGAAATTGTATGGGAGGGTATTGATTGAGAGGGTGAAGGCATGTACAGAGCATCAGATTGGGAAAGAAGTGTGGTTTCAGAAGTGGTAGAGGACGTGTGGATCAGGTGTTTCCTTTGAAGAACGTATGTGAGAAATACTTCAAAAAGCAGATGGATTTGTATATAGCATTTATGGATCTGGAGAAGGCATATGATAGAGTTGAGAGAGATGCTTTGTGGAAGGTATTAAGAGTATATGGTGTGGGAGCTAAGTTGCTAGAAGCAGTGAAAAGCTTTTGTTGAGGATGTAAGGCATGTGTACGAGTAGGAAGAGAGGAAAGTGATTGGTTCCCATTGAACGTTGGTTTGCGGCAGGGGTGCATGATGTCTCGATGGTTGTTTAATTTGTTTATGGATGGGGTTGTTAGGGAGGTGAATGGAAGAGTTTTGGAGAGAGGGGCAAGTATGTAGTCTGTTGTAGATGAGAGGGCTTGGAAAGTGAGTCAGTTGTTGTTGGCTGTTACAGCACTGGTGGCTGATTCAGGTGAGAAACTGCAGAAGTTGGTGACTGAGTTTGGTAAAGTGTGTGAAAGAAGAAAGTTGAGAGTAAATGTGAATAAGAGCATGGTTATTAGGTTCAGTAGGGTTGAGGGACAAGACAGTTGGGAGGTAAGTTTGAATGGAGAAAACTGGAGAAAGTGAAGTGTTTTAGATATCTGTGAGTGGATTTGGAAGCGGATGGAACCATGGAAGTGGAAGTGAATCATAGGGTGGGGAAGGGGGCGAAGGTTCTGGGAGCGTTGAAGAATGTGTGGAAGATGAGTGTTATATCGGAGGGCAAAAATGGGTATGTTTGAAGGGATCATGGTTCCAACAATGTTATATGGTTGTGAGGCATGGGTTGTGCGGAGAAAGGTGGATGTGTTGGAAATGAGATGTTTGAGGACAATGTGTGGTGGGAGGTGGTTTGATCGAGCAAGTAATGAAAGGGTAGGAGAAATGTTTGGTAGTAAATAGAGTGTGGTTGAGAGAGCAGAAGTGGGTGTTTTGAAATGGTTTGGTTGCATGTAGAGAATGAGTGAGGATAGATTGACAAAAGGATATGTGTGTCAGAGGTGGAGGAAACAAGAAGTGGGAGATCAAATTGGAGGTAGAAGGATGGAGTGTAAAAGATTTTGAGCGATTGGGGCCTGAACATGCAGGAGGGTGAGAGGTGTGCAAGAGATAGAGTGAATTGGACGATGTGGTACACTGGGGCTGACGTGCTGTCAGTGGATTGAACCAGGGCATGCGAAGCATCTGGGGTAAACCATGGAAAATTTTGTGGGGCCTGGATGTGGAAAGGGAGTTGTGGCTTCGGTGCATTATACATGACAGCTAGAGACTGAGTGTGAATGAATGTGGCCTTTGTTGTCTTTTCCTAGCGCTACCTCGCATGCATGCGGGGGGAGGGGGTTGTCACTTCATGTGTGGCAGGGTGGCGACGGGAATGAATAAGGGCAGAAGCTGTATATGTTGAAATGTATATGTTGAAATGTATAGGTATGTATATGTGCGTGTGTAGACGTGTATGTATATACATGTGTATATGGGTGGGTTGGGCCATTATTTCATCTGTTTCCTTGCGCTACCTCGCACATATACATACCTATACATTTCAACGTATCCATACATATACATACACAGACATATACATATATATACACATGTACATAATTTATACTTGCTGCCTTTATTCATTCCCACTGTCACCCCGCCACACATGAAATGACAACCCCCTCACCCCCGCATGCACGTGAGGTAGCACTAGGAAAAGACAACAAAGGCCACCTCTGACACTTATATCCTCTTTGTCAATCTTTCCTCACTCATTCTCTCCATGTGACCAAACCATTTCAGAACACCCTCTTCTGATCTCTCAACCACACTCTTTTATTACCACACATCTCTCTTACCTAGAAGTTTTGGCTCTGAGTGAAACGAAGCTCAAGGGTAAAGGGGAAGAGTGGTTTGGGAATGTCTTGGGAGTAAAGTCAGGGGTTAGTGAGAGGACCAGAGCAGGGGAAGGTGTAGCAGTACTCCTGAAATAGGAGTGGTGGGAGTATGTGATAGAGTGTAAGAAAGTAAACTCTAGATTGATTTGGGTAAACCTGAAAGTGGATGGAGAGAGATGGGTGATTTTTGGTGCATATGCACCTGGGCATGAGAAGAAAGATAATGAAAGGCTAGTGTTTTGGGAGCAGCTGAGTGAGTGTGTTAGTAGTTTTGATGCATGAGACCGGGTTATAGTATTGGGTGATTTGAATGCAAAGGTGAGTAATGTGGCAGTTGAGGGAATAATTGGTGTACATGGGGTGTCCAGTGTTGTAAATGGAAATGGTGAAGAGCTTGTAGATTTATGTGCTGAAAAAGGACTGGTGATTGGAAATACCTGGTTTAAAAAGCGAGGTATGCATAAGTATATGTATGTAAGTAGGAGAGATGGCCAGAGAGCGTTATTGGATTTCGTGTTAATTGATAGGTGCGTGAAAGAGAGACTTTTGGATGTTAATGTGCTGAGAGGTGCAACTGGAGGGATGTCTGATCATTATCTTGTGGAGGCGAAGGTGAAGATTTGTAGAGGTTTTCAGAAAAGAAAAGAGAATGTTGGGGTGAAGAGAGTGGTGAGAGTAAGTGAGCTTGGGAAGGAGACTTGTGTGAGGAAGTACCAGGAGAGACTGAGTACAGAATGGAAGAAGGTAAGAACAAAGGATGTAAAGGGAGTGGGGGAGGAATGGGATGTATTTAGGGAAGCAGTGATGGCTTGCGCAAAAGATGCTTGTGGCATGAGAAGCGTGAGAGGTGGGCAGATTAGAGAGGGTAATGAGTGGTGGGATGAAGAAGTAAGATTATTAGTGAAAGAGAAGAGAGAGGCATTTGGGCAATTTTTGTAGGGAAATAATGCAAATGAGTTGGAGATGTATAAAAGAAAGAGGCAGGAGGTCAAGAGAAAGGTGCAAAAGGTAAAAAAGAGGGCAGATGAGAGTTGGGATGATATAGTATCATTAAATTTTAGGGAGAATAAAAAGATGTTTTGGAAGGAGGTAAATAAAGTGCGTAAGACAAGGGAACAAATGGGAACTTCAGTGAAGGAGACTAATGGGGAGGTGATAACAAGTAGTGGTGATGTGAGAAGGAGATGGAGTGAGTATTTTGAAGGTTTGTTGAATGTGTTTGACGATAGAGTGGCAGATATAGGGTGTTTTGGTCGAGGTGGTGTGCAAAGTGATAGGGTTAGGGAAAATGATTTGGTAAACAGAGAAGAGGTTGTAAAAGCTTTATAGAAGATGAAAGCCAGCAAGGCAGAGGGTTTGGATGGTATTGCAGTGGAATTTATTAAAAAAGGGGTGACTGTATTGTTGACTGGTTGGTAATGTTATTTAATGTATTTATGACTCATGGTGAGGTGCCTGAGGATTGGCGGAAAGCCTGCATAGTGCCATTGGACAAAGGCAAAGGGGATAAAAGTGAGTGTCCAATTACAGAGGTATAAGTTTGTTGAGTATTCCTGGTAGATTATATGGGAGGGTATTGATTGAGAGGGTGAAGGCACGTACAGAGCATCAGATTGGGGAAGAGCAGTGTGGTTTCAGAAGTGGTAGAGGATGTGTGGATCAGGTGTTTGCTTTGAAGAATATATGTGAGAAATACTTGGAAAAGCAAATGGATTTGTATGTAGCATTTATGGATCTAGAGAAGGCATATGATAGAGTTGATAGAGATGCTCTGTGGAAGGTATTAAGAATATATTGTGTGGGAGGAAAGTTGTTAGAAGCAGTGAAAAGCTTTTATTGAGGACGTAAGGCATGTGTACATGTAGGTAGAGATGAAAGTGATTGGTTCTCAGTGAATGTTGGTTTGCGGCGGGTGCCTGATGTCTCCATGGTTGTTTAATTTGTTTATGGATGGGGTTGTTAGGGAGGTGAATGGAAGAGTTTTGGAAAGAGGGGCAAGTATGCAGTCTGTTGTGGATGAGAGAGCTTGGTAAGTGAGTCAGTTGTTGTTCGCTGATGATACAGCGCTGGTGGTTGATTCATATGAGAAACTGCAGAAGCTGGTGACTGCGTCTGGTAAAGTGTGTGAAAGAAGAAAGCTGAGAGTAAATGTGAATAAGAGCAAGGTTATTAGGTACGTTAGGGTTGAGGGACAACTCAATTGGGAGGTAAGTTTGAATGGAGAAAAACTGGAGGAAGTGAAGTGTTTTAGATATCTGGGAGTGGATTTGGCAGCGAATGGAACCATGGAAGCAGAAGTGAATCATAGGGTGGGGGGAGGGGGCGAAAGTTCCGGGAACGCTAAAAAATGAGTGGAAGTCGAGAACATTATCTCGGAAAGCAAAAATGGGTTCGTTTGAAGGAATAGTGGTTCCAACAATGTTACATGGTTGCGAGGCGTGGACTTTAGATTGAGTTGTGCGGAGGAGGGTGGATGTGCTGGAAATGAGATGTTTAAGGACAATATATGGTGTGAGGTGGTTTGATCGAGCAAGTAATAATAGGGTAAGAGAGATGTGTGGTAATAAGAAGAGTATGGTTGAGAGAGCAGAAGAGGGTGTTTTGAAATGGTTTGGTCACATGGAGAGAATGAGTGAGGAAAGATTGACCTAGAGGATATATGTGTCGGAGGTGGAGGGAATGAGAAGTGGGAGACCAAATTGGAGGTGGAAAGATGGAGTGAAAAACATTTTGAGTGATTGGGGCCTGAAAATGCAGGAGGGCAAAAGGCGTGCAAAGAATAGAGTGAATTGGAACGATGTGGTATACCGGGGTCGACGTGCTGTTAATAGATTGAACCAGGGCATGTGAAGCATCTGGGGTAAACCATGGAAATTTCTGTGGGGTCTGGATGTGGAAAGGGAGCTGTGGTTTCGGTGCATTATTAAATGACAGCTAGAGTGAGTGTGAACGAATGTGGCCTTTGTTGTCATTTCTTAGCATTACCTCGCGCACATGCTGGGGGAGGGGGTTGTTATTTCATGTGTGGTGGTGTGGCGATGGGAATAAATAAAGGCAGACAGTATGAATTGTGTACGTGTTTATATATGTATATGTCTGTATGTGTATATATATGTATGCATCGAGATGTATAGGTATGTATATTTGTGTGTATGGACGTGTATGTATATACATGTGTATGTGGGTGGGTTAGGCCATTCTTTTGTCTGTTTCCTTGGGCTACCACACTAACGCGGGAGACAGCGACAAAGCAAAATAGGTATGATAAATATCTCTCTTACTCTTTCATTACTTACTCGATCAAACTACTTCACACCACATATTGTCCTCAAACATCTCATTTCCAACACATCCACCCTCCTCCGCACAACTCTATCTATAGCCCACGCCTCGCAACCATATAACATTGTTGGAACCACTATTCCTTTAAACATACCCATTTTTGCTTTCCGAGATAATGTTATCGCCTTCCACATATTTCTCAACGCTCCCAGAACTTTTGCCCCCTCCCCACCCTATGACTCACTTCCGCTTCCATAGTTCCCTCCGCTGCCAAATCCACTCCCAGATATCTAAAACACTTCACTTCCTCCAGTTTTTCTCCATTCAAACTTACCTCCCAATTGACATGTCCCTCAACCCTACTGTACCCAGTAACCTTGCTCTTATTCACATTTACTCTCAGCTTCCTTCTTTCACACACTTTACCAAACTCAGTCAACAGCTTCTGTAGTTTCTCACCCGAATCAGCCACCGGCACTGTATCATCAGCGAACAACAACTGACTCACTTCCCAAGCCCTCTCATCCACAACAGACTTCATACTTGCCCCTCTCTCCAAAACTCTTGCATTCACCTCCCTAACAACCCCATCCATAAACAAATTAAACAACCATGGAGATATCACGCACCCCTGCTGCAAACCGACGTTCACTGAGAACCAATCACTTTCATCTCTTCCTACTCGTACACATGCCTTACATCCTTGTAAAAACTTTTCACTGCCTCTAGCATCTTGCCTCCCACACCATGTATTCTAAATACCTTCCACAGAGCATCTCTATCAACTCTAATCATATGCCTTCTCCAGATCCATGGATACTACATACAAATCCATTTGCTTTTCTAAGTATTTCTCACATACATTCTTCAAAGCAAAAACCTGATCCACACATCCTCTACTACTTCTGAAACCACACTGCTCTTCCCCAATCTGATGCTATGTACATGCCTTCATCCTCTCAGTCAATATCTTCTCATATAATTTACCAGGAATACTCAACAAACTTATACCTCTGTAATTTGAGCACTCATCTTTATCCCCTTTGCCATTGTACAATGGCACTATGCATGCATTCCGCCAATCCTCAGGCACCTCACCATGAGCCATTTTATTATCTATTTTTTTTCATACCATTCGCCACTTCCTGCATTAGCGAGGTAGCGTTAAGAACAGAGGACTGTTTCATTGCAATACCATCCAAACCCGCCACCTTGCCGGCTTTCATCTTCCTCAAAGTTTTCACTACCTCTTCTCTGTTTACCAAATCATGCTCCCTAACCCTCTCACTTCGCAAACCACCTCAACCAAAACACCCTATATCTGCCACCCTATCATCTAGCACATTCAAGAAACCTTCAAAATACTCACTCCATCTCCTTCTCACATCACCACTACTTGTTACTACCTCCCCATTTTCCCCTTTCAGCTATGTTCCCACTTGTTCTCTTGTCTTACTCACTTTATTTACCTCCTTCCAAAACATCTTTTTATTCTCCCTATAATCTATGATACTCTCTCACCCCAAGTCTCATTTGCACTTTTTTTTTTTTTCAAATACATAAATGGCCATACATGCACATACACATACATACTCATACACAATTCATACTTGCTTGCCTCCATCCATTCCTGTCGCTACCCCGCCATGCAGGAAATAGCTTCCCCCCCCACAAGGTAGTGCCAGGAAAAGAGTCAAAAAGGCCACATTTGTTCACATTCAGTCTCTAGCTGTCATGTGTAATGCACTGAAACCACAACTCGCTATCCACATCCAGGCCCTCGTAGACCTTTCCATGCTTTACCCTAGATGTTTCACATGCTCTGGTTCAGTCCAATCTACCTCGATTCACCACATCGTTCCATTTCACTCTTTCTTGCACACCTTTCTCCCTCCTGCATGCTCAAGCCCTGATCACTCGAAATCCTTTTCACTCCATCCTTCTATCTCCAAATTGATCTCCCAATTCCATGGCCAATGAGAGGTCTACAAGGGGGCCTGGAATTTCCTGGGACTTCAGAAAATTTTTGCATATATTGAAGATGAGCATTTCACCCCTCTCTAATCTTCCATCCCCATTTTGGCCGTACAGCTCGTGGCATAGAACCATAGTGGTTAAAAACAGGATGACATACAGAGAAGGGAAGGGGACCCAAAAGAAACATTGTTCCCAATAAAATTCCTCGCAGAAGCCCTTCCTGGTTCTCTTTGTTCCCTCCACTTCTGACATATATCCTCTTTGTCAACCTTTCCTCACTCATTCTCTTCATATTTCCAAACCATTTCAACACACCATCTTGTGCTCTTTCAACCACACTCATATTTCCACGCATGTCTCTTACCCCTTTCATTACTTACTTGATCAAACCACCTCAGGATTTCATTCCAACACATAAACCCTGAGGTAGGAGAGAAAGTATTTGACTTCTGTATTTCCCTTGGGTTGTAGAAGGCAACTAAAGGGGGCATGAATCGGGGCTGAGTAGGAGGGCATTATTAAATTATGTATTAATTGATAGGCATGTAAAAGAGAGACTTTTGGATGTAAATGTGCTGAGAGGAGCAGTTCCTGGGATCTGACCACTGTCTTGTGGAGGCAAAGGTGAAGATTTATAGAGGTTTTCAAAAAAGAGGAAACAGTGTCGGGGAGGAGAGTGGTTAGAGTAAGTGAGCTTGGAAAGGAGACTTGTGTGAAGAAATGCTTGGAGAGACTGAGTGTAGAATGGCAAAAGATGAGGGCAAATGAAATAAGGGGAGTGGGTGAGGAATGGGAGGTATTTAGGGAAGCAGTGATGGCATGTGCAAGAGATGCATGTGGCATGTGAATGGTGGAAGATGGGAATAAAAAGGTTAGTGAGTGGTGGGATGAAGTAAAGTTGCTGGTGAAAGAGAAAAGAGAGGCATTTGGGTGGTACTTACAAGGAAGTAGTGCAAATGATTGGGAAATGTATAAGAGGATGCAGCAGGAGATCAAGAGGAAGGTGCAAGAGTTGAAAAGGAGGGCAAATGAGAGTTGGGATGAGAGATTATTATTAAACATTAAGGAGAAAAATAAAAAGAGCGTGGTTGAGAGAGCAGAGGAGGGTGTTTTGAAGTGGTTTGGGCACTTGGAGAGGGTGAGTGGGGAGAGATTGACCAGGGGGATATGTGTGTCGGAGGTGGAGGGAACGGGGAGAGGGGGGAGACCAGGTTGGAGGTGGAAAGATGGAGTGAGGGGGATTTTGTGTGATCGGGGCCTGAACATGCAGGAGGGTGAAAGGAGGGCAAGGAATAGAGTGAATTGGAGCGATGTGGTATACCGGGGTTGACGTGCTGTCAGTGGATTGAATCAAGGCATGTGAAGCGTCTGGGGTAAACCATGGAAAGCTGTGTAGGTATGTATATTTGCGTGTGTGGACGTATGTATATACATGTGTATGGGGGTGGGTTGGGCCATTTCTTTCGTCTGTTTCCTTGCGCTACCTCGCAAACGCGGGAGACAGCGACAAAGCAAAAAAAAAAAAAAAAAAAATTAAGGAGAATTAAAAGATGTTTTGGAAGGAGGTAAATAATGTGCACAAGATAAGGGGACAAATGGGGACATAGGCGAAGGGAACAAAAGGGGAAGAGATAACAAATGGGGACATAGGTGAAGGGAACAAAAGGGGAAGAGATAATAGGTAGTGGTGGTGTGAGGAAATGGAGTGAATATTTTGTAGGATTGTTTAATATTTTTGATGATGGAGTGGCGGATGTAGGATGTTTTGGTTGGGATGGTATGTGAAGTGAGAGATTCAGGGAGAGTGGTTTGGTGAAAAAAGAGAAAAGGTGGTGAAAACCTTGCTTAAGATGAAATCTGGCAAGGCGATGGGATTGGATGGTATTGCAATTGAATTTAAGAAAGGGGTGACTGTTGTTGATTGTTTGGTAAGGATTTTTTTTTTTTATGCTTTGTCGCTGTCTCCCGCGTTTGTGAGGTAGTGCAAGGAAACAGACGAAAGAAATGGCCCAACCCACCCCCATACACATGTATATACACACACGTCCACACACGCAAATATACATAAGGATATTTAATGTATATATGGATCATGGTGAATTGCCTGAGGATTGGAGGAATGCATGTATAGTGCCACTGTATAAAGGCAAAAGGGATAAAGGTGAGAGTTCAAACTACATTGGCATAAGTTTTTTGAGTATATCTTGTATATTCTTTCTTTCTTTCTTTTAAACTATTTGCCATTTCCCGCGTTAGCGAGGTAGCGTTAAGAACAGAGGACTGGGCCTTTTTTGGAATATCCTCACCTGGCCCCCTCTGTTCCTTCTTTTGAAAAAAAAAAAATATGGGAGGATATTGATTGAGAGGGTGAAGGCTTGTACAGAACATCAGATAAGGGAGGAGCAGTGTGGTTGTAGGAGTGGTAGAGGATGTGTAGTTCAGGTGTTTGCTTTGAAGAATGTGTGAGAAATGCTTAGAAAAACAGATGGATTTGTTTGTGACATTTATGGATCTGGAGAAGGCATATGTTAGGGTTGATAGAGATGCTTTGTGGAAGGTTTTATGATTATATTTTGTGTGAGGCAATTTTAATCTAAAATAATCCTCATCTCATCAAATAGCAGCTCTTACAACTTTTGCTGTCTATAAAAACTGATGTACAGAGACAGAAAAAAAGGCGGCAATGTTCTGTATGGAGAGTTGTCTGAGTGATAATGATAAACAGATCGAAAAAAGTTGTGTCCCTTCTACATTTACATTTCATTTTAAAGCTCATTTTGTCTGTACTTCAAGTATGGTGTTGGATGAAAGACTATTTTCCAGATACTTTCATCATAGTATTTGCAAAAAATATCATGAAGGGATGTATACTAAAAAAGTATTTGCTCTCCTTGTGATATTATAAAAGTATGTTTTCTTCTTCAGACCAAGACATGCCTCACTCAACCAACTCCTTACTCTAGTATATATGAAGATTTGCTGTATTCATCACAAAGTGAACACGGTGTAAGACAGACAAATTACCAAGAGGAAGGAGATTATAGAGAAGGTGTAACATGTTTCTCACCTGTTAAGTAAGTGCAGTATATCTCAGATTTATCTAGATTGAAACTGGGATATAAAAGATATTCTTTTTCTTCTTTGATATCAGATGAGATTTAAAACTATGCATCTTAACTGATGAATAAGTTGGTAGCAGAACCCAATAACTAAGCTTGAACTTCCATGCATTTTCAACTATATTAAGAAAAAAACTATTGTGGATTTAGTAAAGGCACATCATAATGTTGACTAGAGAGCTTTGGCATGCCTTGAGTCATTGGTGGGGCTGCCAGTAGCTTATTCAATGAAAGTAGTGTTTATGTGAAAGTGAATGGTATGAAATACTTGTAGGAGTGCTTTGGTATTGTAACATTTTTTCTTTTCCATGGGATAAGGGTGGAACGGAGACGAGTCTGTGGTAAAGGTTAACCTAACCGTGATGGAACAGAATGGAAATTATCACAGTTAATTTTCCAAATGATCCTGTAGCAGAGGAATTAAGATGGTATATTGTTTTATTGATATGCATTATAAGGAATAATGAAAGTAATAGCATGTGAGAGCAAGGTTCTTGTGTAGATTTAATGAGTAAATTGCTGTTCATTAAGACATTATACACAAAATAGTGTTTATGCAGACATGGCCTAGCTGTCTGAGTTATCGTATTTTTATGGGGTCCATTAGATTTATACCTTACTCTTTTGATAATGGGAATTTAATTAGTATGATTTACACTTGTATTGGCTCAAGTCAAGACATATATATTCATTACTGTTAAGCATGGTATTTTGTGTCTTAGAAAATTCAAATAACAAAAGTAGGTCAAGGTCCTCTTGAGTTTCTTTAGTTTTATAGACATGCCTCTCCATTATGAAGGAATATTAGTAAGAAATTATGGGTGTTGGTAATTCATTGATAAAGTCTAGTTAAGTTCTAATTGCTGCTAGTGTTGTGAAAAAGATTTTGAGTGATTGGGGCCTGAACATACAGGAGGGTAAAAGGTGTGCAAGAAATAGAGTGAACTGGAACGATGTGAGATATTGGAGTTGACATGCTGTCAATGGATTGAACCAGGGCATGTGAAGTGTCTGGGGTAAACCATGGAAGGTTTTGTGGAAAGGGAGCTGTGCTTTCAGTGTATTACACATGACAGCTAGAGACTGAGTGTGAACGAATGTGGCCGTTGTTGTCTTTTCCTAGTGCTACCTCGTGTGCACACCAGGGGTGTGTGTGTTTGTGTTGCCATTTCATATTTGGTGGGGTGGTGACAGGAAATGGATGAAGGCTGCAAGTATGAATATGTACGTGTATATATGTATATATCTGTGTATGTATATAAGTTGAAATGTATGGGTATGTGTATGTGCATGTGTGGGTGTGTATGTATTTACATGTGTATGAGGGTGGTTTGCACCATTCTTTTGTCTGTTTCCTTGCGCTACCTCGCTAATGCGGGAAACAGCAACAAAGTATAATATTTTTTTTTTTTTTTTTTTTTTTTTTTTTTTGCTGTTTCCCACGTTTGCAAGGTAGCGCAAGGAAACAGACGAAAGAAATGGCCCAACCCACCCCCATACACATGTATATACATACGTCCACACATGCAAATATACATACCTACACAGCTTTCCATGGTTTACCCCAGTCGCTTCACATGCCCTGATTCAATCCACTGACAGCACGTCAACCCCGGTATACCACATCAATCCAATGCACTCTATTCCTTGCCCGCCTTTCACCCTCCTGCATGTTCAATCCCCGATCACACAAAATCTTTTTCACTCCATCTTTCCACCTCCAATTTGGTCTCCCACTTCTCCTCGTTCCCTCCACCCCTGACACATATATCCTTTTGGTCAATCTTTCCTCACTCATTCTCTCCATGTGCCCAAACCATTTCAAAACACCCTCTTCTGCTCTCTCAACCACGCTCTTTTTATTTCCACACATCTCTCTTACCCTTACGTTACTTACGCGATCAAACCACCTCACACCACACATTGTCCTCAAACATCTCATTTCCAGCACATCCATCCTTCTGCGCACAACTCTATCCATAGCCCACACCTCGCAACCATACAACATTGTTGGAACCACTATTCCTTCAAACATACCCATTTTTGCTTTCCGAGATAATGTTCTCGACTTCCACACATTCTTCAAGGCTCCCAGGATTTTCACCCCCCTCCCCCACCCTATGATCCACTTCCGCTTCCATGGTTCCATCCGCTGCCAGATCCACTCCCAGATATCTAAAACACTTTACTTCCTCCAGTTTTTCTCCATTCAAACTTACCTCCCAATTGACTTGACCCTCAACCCTACTGTACCTAATAACCTTGCTCTTATTCACATTTACTCTTAACTTTCTTCTTTCACACACTTTACCAAACTCAGTCACCAGCTTCTGCAGTTTCTCACATGAATCAGCCACCAGCGCTGTATCATCAGCGAACAACAACTGACTCACTTCCCAAGCTCTCTCATCCACAACAGACTTCATACTTGCCCCTCTTTCCAAAACTCTTGCATTCAGCTCCCTAACAACCCCATCCATAAACAAATTAAACAACCATGGAGACATCACACACCCCTGCCGCAAACCTACATTCACTGAGAACCAATCACTTTCCTCTCTTCCTACACGTACACATGCCTTACATCCTCGATAAAAACTTTTCACTGCTTCTAACAACTTGCCTCCCACACCATATATTCTTAATACCTTCCACAGAGCATCTCTATGAACTCTATCATATGCCTTCTCCAGATCCATAAATGCTACATACAAATCCATTTGCTTTTCTAAGTATTTCTCACATACATTCTTCAAAGCAAACACCTGATCCACACATCCTCTACCCCTTCTGAAACCACACTGCTCTTCCCCAATCTGATGCTCTGTACATGCCTTCACCCTCTCAATCAATACCCTCCCATATAATTTCCCAGGAATACTCAACAAACTTATACCTCTGTAATTTGAGCACTCACTCTTATCCCCTTTGCCTTTGTACAATGGCACTATGCACAAATTCCACCAATCCTCAGGCACCATACCATGAGTCATACATACATTAAATAACCTTACCAACCAGTCAATATTACAGTCACCCCCTTTTTTAATAAATTCCACTGCAATACCATCCAAACCTGCTGCCTTGCCGGCTTTCATCTTCAGCAAAGCTTTTACTACCTCCTCTCTGTTTACCAAATCATTTTCCCTAACCCTCTCACTTTGCACACCACCTCGACCAAAACACCCTATATCTACCACTCTATCATCAAATACATTCAACAAACCTTCAAAATACTCACTCCATCTCCTTCTCACATCACCACTACTTGTTATCACCTCCCCATTTGCGCCCTTCACTGAAGTTCCCATTTGCTCCCTTGTCTTACGCACTTTATTTACCTCCTTCCAGAACATCTTTTTATTCTCCCTAAAATTTAATGATACTCTCTCACCCCAACTCTCATTTATAATATATATATCATAAGTACATGATAAGGATAGTTTACAGTGATACAATATGTTAAGGGAGTTGTAAAGAATATTATTCTTCCTGCCATATTTGGAATTGATGATTGACTTCGTATTTTTTTGTGAAGTTGGTCAGTGATACAATCATTGTTGGGTGTGGTGTAGCGTTGCTAGCACCTTAGGAGAAACACACATATGTATGGCATGGATTTAGTCATTAGTCTCTGAGTGCTATGGTATGTTGTGAAGCAGTAAGCTGTATATTGCACATGTTTTGCCATTTGAATCATACCGCCTAAACATCATTTAAGTTCTCCTGTTACCGGTGGTGCTAAGAAGTATAAGGCCATTACCACTGAGGTTAAGATGGATGTGCTGAATCGTTATGAGACAAGTATGAACTGCTGATAATATGCATGCATTTGGACTTAGTGAACCTAAATGATTATGATCTTCAAATAATGTAGGTATTGTGCTGAAGCTAAGATACAGATTTACTTTGGTGGAACTCTCTGTCTGCAGAAGACTGCCTGCCTCAAAGGAACACTGTTTTCTTTCTGGCTACAGGCCAGTTTTATTCCTGAAGAACAATTACTTGTTAATCTCTCAAATAAGTAAGGTTTCAGTAACAATGGTAAAATTATCGGTAAGCATTCATTATTACATTATTACATACATTACAGTAAATTTAGCAATTTTACTAACACATATGGCAATTTTACTTACAAATAGATGCATTAAGAAGATTCTGTTGTTACAAAAATAACTTAAAAACTGTTGGAATTATGTTAATACATTGACTCTTTAATTCATTTTATACCCAGAGTACCCTATTAGCATTCTTGTCAAATTCATTTTATATATTCATGATATTGAGCAGTTTTTATTTCAGTTGATGTTGACATTCACCAGATGCTTTTCCTTAGGTCATAAAGTTAAGAATCTTATAAACAAGTGCTTCCTTTTGTAAATATTCAGTAAAATTTTCAGCTTTGTATATTACGTAGAGTGCAAACATTGAAGTGTTTGTGTGGCATTCATCTGTTGGTGCCTCTAGATTTAATGTAAACAATAGACAAGCATGGTACTTCAGTTCTCCCATGCTTATTCCCACATGCTGGATTAGAGATAAGTATCAAAGATTTGTTCATAAATGTGTTATATCCTTGCTAAAATGATTGGGAAGTGCTGAGTATCTAATGCAGTAGTTGTAGAAGTGGTAACGTGCAATTATATGTGATAGTGGATGATACCTTATTGATATCCATAAAGAACTTTATTTTTCATATAGTGATAGTCTTTAATGTATTTGAGTAACACACATAAAAACATATGTGAGGAAATGTGTCCAGAAATACTCCTCTGGAACATATCCCCATTTTATGAAGTTAAATCTTTGGTGAAGATGGCTTTGTTTAAAGTGATTTTTCTTGGAGTAACACTTTTCAGGAATACATCCAATTCATTAAACAATGAGCCTTCTACTTTAAGAGTGCAGTGAAGTAAATGATTGCACTTTATTGATAGAATTAGCTTGCATTTCCTGACTTTACACTTTGCTGAACCTTCAGAATCCTTGAAGGTGTTCAGTGCCTATACTTGAAAAATTGCTATTTAACAGTTTCTTGGTCCTGACCAAGCCAAACTAAAGACATCACCATCTAACAATGCATCCCATTCTCATTATCATTAACATGTATGAGAAAGAGAACCAGTCCCAAGATTGATCCCTGTGGCTTACTGAGGCTTGATTGTTAGTTGCTTCTCTGTTTATGGCCAGTCGACCAATATCTTAACCATCAAAGTACAACCCTCTTTATACAATTTGACTTAACTTTTGACAGTAACCTTTAATGCAGAAGTGTATGAAGTGCTATTTAAAAATCTAGGTAGATGAAATCAGATGCCTTACTTTCATTATATAGGTTAATTATATCGAGAAATGAAGCAGATTTGTTAGACGTGATTTCGGTGAAAACTATGCTGAGAGTCTTTTATTAAATGGCATTCCTCTGAATGGTTAACATTCTTGTTTGAATGATGTTATTCGTAAGTTTTCCAAGTACAGACATTACCTCTCTGATGTGAGAAACAGCAATTATGTATGATAATGATAATAACAATAATGTAAAAATGCATTGTGGAAGTGCTCCAAGTTTATGGGGTGCATGGGAGGTTGATAAATGTAGTAAGGAATTTGTACCACAAGAGTAAGACTATATTTAGGAAGGGAGGAGGATGAGTGGTTCATAGTGAAGACGAGTCTACATCAGCATTGTGTGATATCATCATGGCTGTTTGACGTGATCATGGACTGGGTGGTGACTAAATCAAATCCAAGGGTTTTGGAATGAAGGGTGGTTAAAAGGAGAAATTTGATTGATTGTAGATAAAATTAAGGTAATGAGATGCAGCCAGGATATGAAATTGGATGGATTGAGTGTTAAGTTTAAAAAGGAGGACTTGGAGACAATGGAGTCTGTAAGGTATCTGGGAGTAAATGTGGCAGCTAATGGAGCCATTGGGCATTATGAGTTTTATGGTGGGAGAGGGTGTTGAGGTTCTTTTATGCATTAAGGAGCATGTGGAAGAAGAGTTGATTTTTTATAAGGGCAAAGATGGATGTTTTTGAATGCACGATAGTCCCATTAGTTTTGTTTGGATGTGAATATTGGGCTTGAATGCAAAAGAAATAGGTTGGACAGTTTGGAAATGAAATGCCTGACAACAATGCTTGATGTGAGGAGGATTGATCATTTAAGCAATAGTGTTGATGAGAGGTAAGCACAGTCTGACTGAGAGAACCCACCTGGGTGTGCTGAAATGGCTTGGGGAAATCATTAGATATGCCGATAAATGAATTGTATATTGTTTTCTTTTCAGAGATGATGATGCCTGTGTTAGGAGCCCCACAAGTTCTTTGCAACATGGTGATCATCAAATACCTACTTTGAATTTACCTTGCTCAAATTATTGGGACGTCTTCATAACATATATTGAAGACTTCAACAACATTAACTTTCGTCTTGTAGGAGATGAATATAGTGTAAGTTGAAAGATAAACTTAATTTTGAGAAAAAAGCTTTGTTCTGAACACATGACATTTTCTTATATCTCTGATACTGAGTCCCTTCGAGAACAACTTTTGTGTGTGTGTGTGCATGTGTGTGTGACCTTGATATGTGTAAAGAATGTACATGCAGCCTTTTTTAAAATCAGAATTTCCCAATTCTCATGTCCAAAATTTTATCTTTCAGAATGCATATGATGACTTGTTAACAGATATGGAACTTTATTACATGGAAGAGAAGAATTTATCTCCTGTGTCAGAGCCTCACATAGGTGGAATATATGCTGCTAATCATGATGAGTCCTGGTTCAGGGTGGAAGTTCTAAATCTCTTTGGTGAGTAAGATATTTGATGAAGTTCTAGTGTTTTCATAGTGAGGTGCAAAATTTTTAACTGGAAGAACCGTCAATAGAGAGATGCCATTGTAAAAGATACAGAAAAGTGAAATTATCATTTTTAGTATTTCTTTTGATTTATGATTGTTGAAAATATTTGAGAGCTCTGAGGAGACAAGAGTATCTTGGGGATTTTTTTTTATTAAGGTAACATATTTGAGTGGAATAAAAGCCATGGAATCCAATTTGCAAGATGGTATGGATGGTTGTATATAAGAGATGTGGTGGTGGTGGTAATGGTTTGAAAAGAAGTTTGATTTTATGCATCATCACAAGGTTATTGGTCTCAGCTTTGAGAGGTTATGAGTGTCTATGTGGTTGCTTGAGGTACCCATGCTTGTATGGGTATCTCAAGCCTCAAATACAGAGGGAATATAAAGGAATAGGGGAGAATTGTTTGGTAAAAGATGTCTTAAAGCAAAGGTGTTTTGAGATGTGTTGTGATGACTACCTAGCATTTACCAGATATAACAGAGTGCTTAACAAGTATAGCAGAATAAGGAAGGAGGAGGAAAGCAACTGTTGAAGGAAAATTGTGGACAAGGCGGTGAAAGTTCAAAACTTGTCCATAAATTCACCAGGAGTCAGTTGTCAGTGAAGGAGCAGCTAATTAGGCTAAGAGATTCCGAGGGGAAACTTTCTAGATAATGTAAGACTATGCAATGAATTGAATAACAAGCTCCAAATTTTTTTCACAGTGGAAGATACTGTAACCCTATTGCCAGTGAGATGA
The DNA here is from genome assembly GCF_036320965.1 of Panulirus ornatus. Lineage (NCBI taxonomy): Eukaryota > Metazoa > Arthropoda > Malacostraca > Decapoda > Palinuridae > Panulirus > Panulirus ornatus. The sequence goes on along the minus strand of NC_092231.1, from coordinate 17,135,195 downwards.
AATGGTGAGGAGGTTTTAGAAATCAATAAGAAGTCTAGAAAAGATTTTAACAGAATATCAAAAGGTCTTGACCCATACAAGGCTCATGGCTCTCATGAAAGTTGATCTTATGTGCTAATGAGTTGTGCAGATGCACTTGGTAAACTAATTTAATTAGTGTTCAGGATGTCCTTAGGGAGAGGCAGTATGCCAAGGGAATTGAAAAGGGGAAACGTCTTGCCTATGTACAGGAAGGGAGACCAGGAACAGACATTGAACCACTGACTGGTCTCACAAATGAGTGTGGTGCACAGGCTTTTGGAAGATATTATTAGAAAGCAATTTGATGAATTTCATTGGAGGAGAAATTTCTTAAGTGAGAGGCAATATGGTTTCAAAGAAAGGAGGTCATGTTTAACTAACCTTTTAGAATTCACTAGAGAGTGAGCTCAGTCCTGGACAAGAGAGAAGGCTGGGTGGACTGTCAGTATCTGGACTGCCAGAAAGCATTCAACACAGTACCATGTGGGAGTCTTATTAAGAAACTGGGTCACCTGGCAGTATTAAGGGGGAAACTTCTACAATGGAAAGAGGATTATGTCAGTAGGCGAGAACAAAGACACGTTAGAGGAGCTATTTCAAAATGGGTTGAGTTGACCACAGCTGAGGGCCTTGGTTTGGCTATGGGACCTTTACTCTACTTGATTTGCATTCATGACTTGCCTGAAGGTTTGGAATCCTACCTGAAAATGCTTGTAGATTATGCAAAGGTCATGAGGGAAATGAAAAGTTAGGATGATTGCATCAACTTGCAAGTTGATCTAAAATGTGGTTGATGAAACTCAAGCTAAGCAAATAGGAAATGATGAGGATGGGGCGAAGCCAAAGATGGCCTCATTAATTATTGCCTAGAAGGAAATAGCCTCAAGATTCTGTGTGTGAGAAGGACTTGGGAGTCAACATTGTCCCTAACCTGTCACCAGAGTCCCATGTTGGGAGAAGAGTTAAGGAGACAAACTGTTTCCTGGCAAATATCAGAAGAGCTTTCAAGTATATGGATAAGGCCAGAACTAGTATGCCTCTGAAGTTTGATCACCACATATAAAGAAGTACAAAGAGCTTACTAGAGAAGGTCCAGAGGAGGGCATCAAAGATTGTAACAGAATTGAAGATCATAGCTACAGGAAAAGGCTAAAGGCTTAAAATTTTCCTACCTTGGAAGTTAGATGAGTTAGAGGTGACTTGATAGCTTTTGAAGTTTTGAAAGAGTTCGATGATGTGGACAGTGGATAGTTCTTTGAGAGATGTAGGGATAGAGCACCCACATGATATAACATGAAGTGAAGACAGAAACTTTTTGATAATGATGTAAAGAGACACAGACATCTTGATTTATGCATATTTGATTTATACCACTTCTACAGTTACGTAAATGTTCCATTTATACTCTTTGAAAATTTTCCTGGTTTGCAAGGATCTCTCAATTTACACAATAGTTACATGCTTGAAAATGTTTGCATAAATGAAAAATTTTTAAATCATATTATGTAAGTAATGAATATGAGGGTGTTTCATTATTGATAAGACAACCAAGTATTACACCAGTATAAGTGGACCATGAAATATGAAATACTATCATACACATACTGTACAGTTAATTTTATGTATTAAGAACAGAAAATGAAAATTTTTGGATCCTGGTACAATCTTCTTTTTTTGCAAAATGGACATTCATGAAGGTGGTTTCTTCCAAAGAATCTGGTCTCTTTCCCATTATAAATCTGCTTGGGAGAATATCTGCTTTTCTTGATGATGATCTTGAAGGTTCCTGGGAAATTTTCAGCAGTGACAACATCAGCAGAAGCATCCTAACCAGTCATCTTGATGTGGTAATTGCAAGAACCCTAAAATTTGCAAACCAACCATGACTTGCTTGAAATGTCTTCGCTGATCCTTCTTCCACTGCCAAGTCCTCATATATACTTTGGGCATTTGCTTGTATCACACACATGCTGACAGGAACATTTTCGTTCATATGCTTAACATTTGTTCTATTATGTTTATAATTGAACTTCAGGAATATGAGATTTTAGATACACTGATTAATGGTTTACCAAGTCCAAGGGCACACTAAATGTCAGGTGTTCTTTCATATCTCTCAAATATGTGCCTCTCACAGTACTGGCAGTGCCACTTCACTGTGCTGCCATCCTGGTGATGATTATGTTATTGCAAACTTAAGGGGGCATCGATTAAAAAGAGGTTTGAATGGATTGTGCATGTAATTATAAGAATGGTGTAAATCAAATAAGCATAAATCGAGAGCTCTCTGTACTATAGTTTTTCATTGGTATGGTAATGGTTATTTTTTTATTATACTTTGTCGCTGTCTCCCGTGTTAACGAGGTAGTGCAAGGAAACAGACGAAAGAAAGGCCCAACCCACCCACATACACATATATATACATACATGCCCACACACGCACATATACATACCTATACATTTCAACGTATACATGCCTATACATACATAGACTTATACATGTATACACATGTTCATATTCACACTCACTGCCTTCATCCATTCCCGTCGCCATCCCGTTGCACTTGAAATGGCACACACACACACACACACACACACACACACACACACACACACACACACACACACACACACACACCCATGCATGCACGAGGTAGCGCTAGGAAAAGACAACAAAGGCCACATTTGTTCACACTTAGTCTCTAGCTGTCATGTGTAATGCACCGAAACCACAGTTTCCTTTTCACATCCAAGCCCCACAAAACTTACCATGGTTTACCCCAGATGCTTCACATGCCCTGGTTCAGTCCAGTGACAGCACGTCAACCCCAGTATACAACATTGTTCCAATTCACTCTATTCCTTGCACACCTTTCACCCTTCTGTATGTTCAGGCCCCGATCGCTCAAAATCTTTTCTCCATCCCTACATCTCTAATTTGGTCTCCCACTTCTCCTTGTACCCTCAACCTCTGACACATATAACATCTTTGTCAATCTTTCTTGACTCATTCTTTCCATGTGACCAAACCATTTCAATACACCCTTTTCTGCTCTCTCAACCACACTCTTTTTATTACCACACATCTCTCTTACTTTTTCATTACTTACTCGATCAAACCACCTCACACCACATATTGTCCTCAGACATCTCATTTCCAACACATCCACCCTCCTCCGCACAACCTTATCTATAGCCCATGCCTCGCAACCATATAGCATTGTTGGAACCACTGTTCCTTCAAACATACCAATTTTTGCTCTCCAAGATAACGTTCTCACCTTCCACACATTCTTCAACACTCCCAGAAACTTTGCCCCCTCCCCACTGTGACTCACTTTTGCTTCCATGGTTCCATCCGCTGCTAAATCCACTCCTAGATATCTAAAACGCTTCCTCCTGCAGTTTTCCTCCATTCAAACTTACCTCCTAATTGACGTGTCCCTCAACCCTACTGAACCTAATAACCTTGCTCTTATTCACATTTTCTCTCAGCTTTCTTCTTTCACACACTTCACCAAACTCAGTCACCAGCTTCTGCAGTTTCTCACCTGAATCAGCCACCAGCACTGTATCATCAAACAACAACTGACTCGCTTCCCAAGCCCTCTCATCCACAAGAGTCTGCATACTTGCCCCCTCTCTCCAAAACTCTTGTATTCACCTCCATAAACAAATTAAACCACCATGGAGACATCATGCACCCCTGCCGCAAACTGACATTCACTGGGAACCAATCACTTTCCTCCCTTCATGCTCGTTCACATGCCTTACATCCTTGATAAAAGCTTTTCACTGCTTATAGCAACTTACCTTCCTCACCATGTTCTCTTAATACCTTCCACTGAGCATCTCTATCAACTCTATCATATGCCTTTTCCAGATCCATAAATGCTACATACAAATCCATCTCTTTTTCTAAATATTTCTCACATACATTCTTCAAAGCAAACACCTGATCCACACATCCTCCACCACTTCTGAAACCACACTGCTCTTCCCCAATCTGAAGCTCAGCTCATGCCTTCGCCCTCTCAGTCAATACCCTCCCATATAATATCCCAGGAACACTCAACAAACTTATACCTCTGTAATTTGAACACTCACCTTTATCCCCTTTGCCTTTGTGCAGTGGCACTATGCATGCATTCCGTCAATCCTCAGGCACTTCACCATGAACCATACATATGTTGAATATCCTCACCAACCATTCAACAACATAATCACCCCCTTTTTTGATAAATTCCACTGCAGTACCATCCAAACCCACCGGGTCTCACCTTCCGGAAAGCTTTCACTACTTCTCTGTTTGCCAAACCATTCTACGTGACCCTCTCGCTTCGCACACCATCTCTACGAAAACACCCTATATCTGCCACTCTATCAAACACATTCAACAAACCTTCAGAATGCTCACTCCATCTCCTTCTCACATCACCACTAGTTATTACCTCACCATTAGCCCCTTCACCGATGTTCCCATTTGTGCTCTTGTCTTGTGCACTTTATTTACCTCCTTCCAAACATCTTTTTATTCTTCCTAAAATTTAATGGTACTTTCTCACTCCAACTCTCATTTGCCGTATTTTTTATCTCTTGCACCTTTCTTATGACCTCCTGCCTCTTTCTTTTATACATCTAGTCATTTGCCTTATTTTCCTGCAAAAATCTTCCAAATGTCTCTCTCTTCTCTTTTACTAACAGTCTTACTTCATCCCACCACTCACTACCCTTCCTAATTTTCCCACTTTTCTCATGCCACAGGCATCTTTTGCACAAGCCATCACTGCTTCCCTGAATACATCCCATTCCTCCCCCACTCGCCTTATGTCATTTGCTCTCACCTTTTTCCATTCTGCACTCAATCTCTCCTGGGACTTCCTCACACAAGTCTCCTTTCCAAGCTCACTTACTCTCACCAGTCATTTTCCCAACATTTTTCTTCTTTTCTGAAAACCTCTACAGATCTTCACCTTCACCTCCACAAGATAATGATCAGACATCCCTCCAGTTGCCCCTCACAGCACATTAACATCCAAAAGTCTCTCTTTCATGCACCTATCAATTAATATGTAATTCAATAATGCTCTCTGGCCATCTCTCCTATTTACATACGTATACTTATGTATATCTTTTTAAACCGGGTATTCCCAATCACCAGTCCTTTTTCAGCACACAAATCTACAGCTCTTCACCGTTATTAATGATGAAGCCCCCTAATTTCCATTATTTACAGTATTTAATTGATTTACTTGCAAGAATGCAACTGTTGTATGATTGAGAGGTCCGTGTACTTGTATGTCATAATAGTGGTGGATGAATGGAACAGATTGACTGAGGGAATGGTTAATGCTGACAGCATACGTGGCTGTATGATAGTAGAGAATGCTTAAGAGATAGGGCTCTATGAGTGTAAACTTTTGCCCTGTACTCTTCATATAGATAATCAAGAATAGGGAATTACATAATCAGGTGATGCCTTCTTTCCATCTACAGTACAAGAGAGTATGAAGAAATAGATAGTGAAGTGTTTTTGAGCATTCTTTCACAGATATAAACTTACCAGAAAGACAAGTGAAGAAGCTGATTTACTTCAAGAAATATCTGCAGTCTTTTTAAAGATGAAAGAAACAATAGCCAAACCTCTTACATTGATGCTGAGACAAAACATAGACCAAGCAAGCATGGCAGATATATGCCAAATAGTGTACATAATGCTAGGATGCAAAGGAGGATCTACATTACTACCAAAACAGTACAGATGAGTTAGCCTGACCGCACATAATCGAGTATTTGAGGTAGTTCTGAAATACATGTAATGGAACATCATATTTGAAGTAGATTCATAAGTGAAGGACAGCATGGATTTGTACTTGGTGAGAGCTTCCAAGCCTAACTCTAGCTTGCTATAAAGACAAATATGAAACACTGTTAGTTGGGAAAAGAATGGACGCTTTTTATTTTGCAAAAGTGTTTGATAAAGTATATTATGAAGTGTTCTGAAGAAAGTGGTAAAACTGAATATGAAAAGAAAAAAGGAAAATATATTGAAAGAATTTATAACTAACAAAAGTTCAAATGAGTTGCAAATGTGAATATATCTGGGGAAGTTGTAATATCAGGGGTGTTGCAAGGGACAGTTCTAGCTGCAGTACTCTTTTTTTTTTTTTTTCTTGCTGTCTCCCGCGTTTGCGAGGTAGCGCAAGGAAACAGACGAAAGAAATGGCCCAACCCACCCCCATACACATGTATATACATACATCCACACACACAACTATACATACCTACACAGCTTTCCATGGTTTACCCCAGACGCTTCACATGCCCTGATTCAATCCACTGACAGCATGTCAACCCCGGTATACCACATCGCTCCAATTCACTCTATTCCTTGCCCTCCTTTCACCCTCCTGCATGTTCAGGCCCCGATCACACAAAATCTTTTTCACTCCATCTTTCCACCTCCAATTTGGTCTCCCTCTTCTCCTCGTTCCCTCCACCTCCGACACATATATCCTCTTGGTCAATCTTTCCTCACTCATTCTCTCCATGTGCCCAAACCATTTCAAAACACCCTCTTCTGCTCTCTCAACCACGCTCTTTTTATTTCCACACATCTCTCTTACCCTTACGTTACTTACTCGATCAAACCACCTCACACCACACATTGTCCTCAAACATCTCATTTCCAGCACATCCATCCTCCTGCGCACAACTCTATCCATAGCCCACGCCTCGCAACCATACAACATTGTTGGAACCACTATTCCTTCAAACATACCCATTTTTGCTCTCCGAGATAATGTTCTTGACTTCCACACATTCTTCAAGGCTCCCAGAATTTTCGCCCCCTCCCCCACCCTATGATCCACTTCTGCTTCCATGGTTCCATCCGCTGCCAGATCCACTCCCAGATATTTAAAACACTTCACTTCCTCCAGTTATTCTCCATTCAAACTCACCTCCCAATTGACTTGACCCTCAACCCTACTGTACCTAATAACCTTGCTCTTATTCACATTTACTCTTAACTTTCTTCTTTCACACACTTTACCAAACTCAGTCACCAGCTTCTGCAGTTTCTCACATGAATCAGCCACCAGCGCTGTATCATCAGCGAACAACAACTGACTCACTTCCCAAGCTCTCTCATCCCCAACAGATTTCATACTTGCCCCTCTTTCCAAAACTCTTGCATTTACCTCCCTAACAACCCCATCCATAAACAAATTAAACAACCATGGAGACATCACACACCCCTGCCGCAAACCTACATTCACTGAGAACCAATCACTTTCCTCTCTTCCTACACATACACATGCCTTACATCCTCGATAAAAACTTTTCACTGCTTCTAACAACTTGCCTCCCACACCATATATTCTTAATACCTTCCACAGAGCATCTCTATGAACTCTATCATATGCCTTCTCCAGATCCATAAATGCTACATACAAATCCATTTGCTTTTCTAAGTATTTCTCACATACATTCTTCAAAGCAAACACCTGATCCACACATCCTCTACCCCTTCTGAAACCACACTGCTCTTCCCCAATCTGATGCTCTGTACATGCCTTCACCCTCTCAATCAATACCCTCCCATATAATTTACCAGGAATACTCAACAAACTTTATTATTATTATTATACTCTGTCGCTGTCTCCCGCGTTTGCGAGGTAGCGCAAGGAAACAGACGAAAGAAATGGCCCAACCCCCCCCCATACACATGTATATCCATACGTCCACACACGCAAATATACATACTTACACAGCTTTCCATGGTTTACCCCAGACGCTTCACATGCCTTGATTCAATCCACTGACAGCACGTCAACCCCGGTATACCACATCGCTCCAATTCACTCTATTCCTTGCCCTCCTTTCACCCTCCTGCATGTTTAGGCCCCGATCACACAAAATCTTTTTCACTCCATCTTTCCACCTCCAATTTGGTCTCCCTCTTCTCCTCGTTCCCTCCACCTCCGACACATATATCCTCTTGGTCAATCTTTCCTCACTCATTCTCTCCATGTGCCCAAACCACTTCAAAACACCCTCTTCTGCTCTCTCAACCACGCTCTTTTTATTTCCACACATCTCTCTTACCCTTACGTTACTCTCTCGATCAAACTTATACCTCTGTAATTTGAGCACTCACTCTTATCCCCTTTGCCTTTGTACAATGGCACTATGCACGCATTCTGCCAATCCTCAGGCACCTCACCATGAGTCATACATACATTAAATAACCTTACCAACCAGTCAACAATACAGTCACCCCCTTTTTTAATAAATTCCACTGCGATACCATCCAAACCTGCTGCCTTGCCGGCTTTCATCTTCCGCAAAGCTTTTACTACCTCTTCTCTGTTTACCAAATCATTTTCCCTAACCCTCTCACTTTGCACACCACCTCGACCAAAACACCCTATATCTGCCACTCTATCATCAAACACATTCAACAAACCTTCAAAATACTCACTCCATCTCCTTCTCACATCACCACTACTTGTTATCACCTCCCCATTTGTGCCCTTCACTGAAGTTGCCATTTGCTCCCTTGTCTTACGCACTTTATTTACCTCCTTCCAGAACATCTTTTTATTCTCCCTAAAATTTAATGATACTCTCTCACCCCAACTCTCATTTGCCCTTTTTTTCACCTCTTGCACCTTTCTCTTGACCTCCTGTCTCTTTCTTTTATACGTCTCTCACTCAATTGCATTTTTTCCCTGCAAAAATCGTCCAGATGCCTCTCTCTTCTCTTCCACTAATACTCTTACTTCTTCATCCCACCACTCACTACCCTTTCTAATCAACCCACCTCCCACTCTTCTCATGCCACAAGCATCTTTTGCGCAATCCATCACTGATTCCCTAAATACATCCCATTCCTCCCCCACTCCCCTTACTTCCATTGTTCTCACCTTTTTCCATTCTGTACTCAGTCTCTCCTGGTACTTCCTCACACAAGTCTCCTTCCCAAGCTCACTTACTCTCACCACCCTCTTCACCCCAACATTCACTCTTTTTTTCTGAAAACCCATACAAATCTTCACCTTAGCCTCCACAAGATAATGATCAGACATCCCTCCAGTTGCACCTCTCAGCACATTAACATCCAAAAGTCTCTCTTTCGCGCGCCTGTCAATTAACACGTAATCCAATAACGCTCTCTGGCCATCTCTTCTACTTACATAAGTATACTTATGTATATCTCGCTTTTTAAACCAGGTATTCCCAATCATCAGTCCTTTTTCAGCACATAAATCTACAAG